>NC_056731.1:64485149-64770149 GCF_019279795.1 Protopterus annectens
AAAATTATAAACCATCATACTTCTCTAACAAGGTGTCACGAGAAATCTGTGACAAAATCACAAGATGTGAAAGAAAGTAATGGCTGCAACTCCCTTCCCCTCCCAACTCTGATTTTGTAAAATAAGTAATATACTGTGGAAAGATAAACAGCTGCGACAAAGGCTGGACTCCATCACCTCTATAGATAGAATAAAAGAATTCCAAAGCCTCTTTTCAGTTAGAAGATATATACTGAAGGGGGAACTGATTCATCAGTCAGACTTTCACATATTTATTTGTTCATTCATTCATTCGTTCATTCGTTCAAGCTCCTGTGCCAGTCATACCTGAACTGCTGCTGTCTGCCAGATAACAAGTGGACAGACTCTGAAAGAGCTCCGCTGAAAGAAAAGAAATGAAAGACTCTTGCTAATTCTGGTACTGTCAAATCCAAAAAATAGATCAGTTCTCAGTGAGGGAAAGTGGAGTCTGCCAGACAGGGACATTTAACCAAGGTTACCTGCAGCTGAATAGGACTTTTTCCTACATGAGGAGTCAGCATTGATGTGCAAGAAATTATCCTCAGTTTTGTGGATCTCCCAAGAGAGAGTGTGGATAGAGAATGCAGGACTATTTAACAGGGTTCATCAAGGAGCAAAAAGATTCCTAAATAAAAAAAAAACGTTAATAAAGCGTCCATGGATTCTTAGCTCTTGTTTGAACTGACCACATTGTATGTTGCATATCTTACCATGCTGCCAGGCACTAATATATATGAATTTCTGACTTTTCTTCTTTATTTTTATTGGTCAATGTCTACTTAACTCCTAAAGTATTAATTTAATTATAATGTGAGAATCAGTTCTATTTTTATACAAAATTAAAACTGCAGCATGTTAGCTCTTTTAATTTTAGCTTGATTGTAAGATAGAACAATAGGTTTAGAAAGAGGACCAATAATTGTTGAGCCAGCTTATCACAACCCAGAAAAAAATGCATTGATTATAATCTAATTTATTACATCCCAGATTAATTGTTCTGACAGTATGTGTGAAACATTTGCTTGTCTCTTATTGAACATGCGTATAAGAGTGCTCCAATTTAATGAGGGTTAGCAGAGATCTGAGAAGGCAAGACACATCAGTCATAAGAATAGTTGGTATAGCCTCAGTGAATACACTCTACATTTGAGCCTTTAGGCCGCAAAAGGAAAATTTCTAGTATCACTAAGATACAAGCAGGGCAGGCTTAGTAAAGTTAAATAGCAATGCATCATGATGTAGGGTATAACACAGAGGTGAATGAGTGTAAAGAGGATCAATTTCAATAGAAAGTGGTGTGAATACAGCTTTATACAAGTGTGAAAACATCACCGGTGCTCAACCAGGTTTGAACTGCACTCAGGAAATGTTCTTTTTGCCAAGATGAAGTTGATTACATTAAATAATGGGTATAGGATGAATTCTCTGTATAGAGTTGTGAGAAAATTAATATAACACAGAAAACAAATGTTCAGCAGAATTGTCAAAAAGCTGGCTCATACTATCTCCTCATGAAAACAGCATTTTCACTTTTGTATTCACACTTGTGCTCCAGAACTGTAGAAATTGCTATAGGATGGCTAATATAAGTTAACATTTCTTAGATGAAACAGTGGAGAAAACATAAAGCATTTAAAAGTTTAAAGAATATGTGTAAAAGGAATCTATCAACAGATTTTAGCATAAGAGGTCATGGAGTAGAATATGAGGCATTTCTATCTGGTAAGTAAATTAATAACCTCTACAACTATCACAGCATTTGTTGGCACAAAATATCATCCTGTCTTCCCAGGTTCCAAGTTTAAAGCAATATTGCAAATATTGTCTGAACTAGAAAGAACTCATTCAAATGTTAAGTCAACTCATAAAGCCAAAATTGGTAGTATAAAGAGATGCACAAATTAATAAGCAAATAATTTTCTGACAATACACATTACGTCATTGTTATCACTGAGTTTGTAACACCATGCCAGCATTTTCACAACTGGCTTTTCTCAGTTCTCTTTTGATTTCAGTGAAATTTAAAGATTACTTTATTAAACGTTTAAGCTTTTGCCTTACCTGTACTAAACTCCATCCCTTCAGTGACTCCGCAATGATAGATGTAACAGATGGGCTTACTCCTCCAAACACCATGAGGTATCGTCCATTGTTAAGTGCTTCAAAGAATGCCTTTAGACCTTTTGCATTATCACACTAAAAGGGAAAAAGACAGTCTCGTTTTAAAAACTGTACTGGACAGTTAAACATTTAGTCTATACAGCATTAAAATATTCATCTGTTTGAGCGATTTAAAACTCAAATAACCATGAAGGTTATATGAAGACTATCACGCTCATCTGAGGGCTACACGACATTGCAAGATGATTTTAATAACTTTATTTTATTCACTGTAAGAAAAATAGAAGTTATGTCCTTACCATAACGTTCCATGTGGAGTGTTCATCTCGCCTTTGTTCTTACACATGGGTTAGCTCTGCATCGAGAAGAAGCTCGAGATAATCTAATACCCACAATCCCCCTCTGCCTTTACCTCAGATCTAGTTTGCAAGCAAACCAATCTACAGAATAGCACACTCATGCTTACATCACATATGTACAGAAGAATCTACACATAAGTATATATATATAAGCCAGACAGACATATATAAAAATATATATATATGCCAACTATGTACACAATTTTGTAACAGTAGCAGAATGCTCCTGGCCAGGCATCAAAGAACGTTCTTCCTAAGGGTGGGAGCATGGAGCGTTATGGTAAGGACATAACTTCTATATGTGATAGTGTTCAATCTACGTTTGTTTTACACACACACACATGGAGGAGCTAGCTCCTCCTCCTGACTGGAGGGGAGGGCGTTGTTTGAGCACAGTGTGGAACCAGGTTGCCCTGTCCCTAGAAACCTTGTCTACCTTATAATGAGAAATGAATGTATGTGGTTTAGACCAAGTCCAGTGGTAGGCGGGCTGCATGAGCCAAAGATGTAGACACTGACCTTGTGGAATGTCCTTTGGGTTTGTGTAACAGGGTTTGATTTGAAGAATCGTAGACATAGATTATACAATCCGTTAACCATTTAGAAAGAGTTCTTTTGGTAACTGCAAGTCCTTTCCTGCTATCAGCAAAAGCCACAAAGAGTTGATCTGTTTTTCTGTGATCTTTTGTTCTATCCAGATAAAATCTTAGCTGTCTGTGAACATCTAATTTGTGTAACATATACTCCATTTTGTTGGAGTGGTTTTGAAGAAAGTGGGTAATTCAATGGACTGATTAATATTGTTAATAGAACACACTTTAGGGAGGAAGGATGAATGGTTCGAAGAGAAACTCTGTCAGAGTGAAAGATCAATGCTTGATGGAGAGAGCCTGAAGTTCAGATAAATGGCTACCAGAAAGAGAGTTTTCCAGGATAAAAATTTTAATGGGCCAACATTAATTTAGATAGCAACAAGTTTAGACTCCAAGGTGGGAGATCTGACCGGTGGTCTAATATGAAAAACTCCTTTTAAAAAGGCTTTACAAAGTCTGTGAGCCATAACAGGAGCTCCACATTCTTCCACATGGAAATTGAAATGGCAGCCAATTGAACTCTTAGTGTAGCAGGAGAAGCACCCTGATGGAATAAGTCTGTTAAGAACTCTAAGATCTTATTCAAAGGAGCTATAAAAGGATCCACATGTTGTGTATTCGCCCAGAATACAAATCGCTTCCATTTGCTAGCATATGTCTTAGTAGTGGAAGCTTCCACCAAAATATCCTGGACTGCTGGTGACAAAAGATCAGACCTGGCTAAGTTGGAGCAGCCAAGCTGCTAGATGGAGGGACAGAAGCGGAATGGGGAACCCCTGACGAGTGAGTCAATAGGTCTGGCTCTGGGTCCAGAATCCAGGGTCCCTGCAGTGTATCTTCAGGAAGGGAAACCAAATTTGACGAGGCCAGAATGGGGCAATGAGGATTATCATCCTGTGTAGGTTCTTGGCTTTCTGGAGAAACTTTGATATCAGAGGAAATGCAGGAGTCAACAGACATCAGGAAAAGGCTGGCCACGTGCAAAAAAATCTTTTCGCCACTGACTGTTTTAGGGACCTAACAGAATTGCTCTGCTGAGCCTGTCGGCTATGACGTTGGATGACCCGGGATGACTCCGCCCACTGCCAAATTCTCATGGCCTCTCTGCATAGCTGATAGGACTTGGTTCCTTGTTTATGTACCAGACTACCGACATGTTGTCCGTCTGAACTACAATAGTCCCTAGAGGAAGAAGGGGAGCAAAGTGCTGCAACGCTAGAAACACTGCCCTCAACTCTAGAACATTGATGTGCAGATTGTACTCCAAATTGGTCCATTCGCCTTGGACTGTCTGTCCCTGAAAGATGCCCCACCCTATCAGGGAAGCATCCGTGATCACTGTAAGTCTCCCTTGGGAAAGGTTGCACGTTTGAAGCCACCAGTTTAGATCTGCTTTGCATGTCTTTGTTATAAGAATCTCATGTGTTAGAGGTAGTTGTTGAAATGACCATTGTGCAAACAGCAGCCATTGTAGGACTCTCATGTGCAGCCTTCAATTGCAATCAGGGAGGCTGACATGAGGCCCAACACCTTTAGTACTAGTTTTGCAGGAGATTTCCTTGACAAGAGTAGAAGGCGAATATGAGTCTGAAGTGATAATATCCTTTCTGGGGAAGCCTCAGAATCAACTGACGTGTGTCTAACTCTGCTCCTATGAACAAGATGTTTTGTGATGGCTGAAGTAAGGATTTTCCTGGAAATCCTAAGTGAACACACAGTTGAAGAACAAAGTCTCTGGCCTGTAGTTGACGCGGGTGGTGGCAGAAAGGAGCCAGTCGTCCAGATACGGAAACACCTGATCCCTGGGCGTCTCAAGTGAGACGCTACCACTGCCATACATTTGGTGAAGACCCTGGGGGCTGAGGTCAGACCAAAGGGCAGGGCTCGAAATTGAAAGTGACTGGCCGCGCAGATGATCTCTGGATGCCCTGGCCATCTTGATGTGGTAGTATGCATCCTCTAGATCTATTGAGCACATCTTCTGTAAGAATGGAAGGATCGATTGAAGCGTGACCATTGAACTTTTCTTTCCTGACGAAGGTATTGAGGTAGCTTAGGTCCAGAATGGGCCTCCAGTCCCCTGTTTTCTTTGGAACTAAAAGAACCTTGAGTAAGTCCCGAATCCTTGCTGGTCCGCTGGGACTGGTTGGATGACTCTTTTTCTAGCAGCTTTGAAATTTCTATAGCTGCTGGCTCTCAGATGGGCGGTACATCTGGGAGTCTTTTCTTTGGAATGGGCTGAGATAGAAAGGGTATGTTGTAACCTCTGGTAACCACGCTTTTACCCACTTGTCTGTAGTTATGTTTTGCCAGGCCTGAGGGTATAAAGCTAAGCGACCCGACTGCCTCCAGAGCAGGACAGTCGGGCCTCCTCTCAGGAGTGCTGGAAAGGTTTGCCAGGAGGTTATCCCTGTCACCTTGGTTTTGGGACCTCTGCCGCCAGGGTGGCGTCTTCCACCTCTGCCCCCTCTGCCTCTAGAGGGGCATCACCCTGTGTGTTTGGGAAAGATCCTTGGTGTTTTGAAACCACATTTTCCCTTTGTGGAAAACGGACTCCGACAGCAGACAGAGTCTTTCCCTCTTGTTCACACCGGTAAGGGTCTCCTTTACTTTAGGGCCAAAAGTGTGGCTCCATCAAATGGGCGTTAGTAAAGGAAGACTTGAAGGCTTCGCGAACGAACATAAGCGCATCCAGGATTGCCTACGAAGAGCAATCGCTGCATAAGATATCAGCCTCATGGGCGAGTTTACAATGGATGTAAGGGTGTTGAGATGCGCTGTAACTTTCTCTGATACAGCAGCATCTGTAGTACCCTGGAGGGTATCTCCCAACTCTTTGACTAGATCCCTCTGTAAACGTGTAAAATGAGTCA
Organism: Protopterus annectens; assembly: GCF_019279795.1. NCBI lineage: Eukaryota > Metazoa > Chordata > Ceratodontiformes > Protopteridae > Protopterus > Protopterus annectens. Next base: position 64,491,117 of record NC_056731.1, read on the forward strand.
AATAGTTCAGGAGCATAGAAAGCCGCTGAACTGAAAAATCTGTCCATGGTCCTAGAATCTTTGTTAGGCGGATGGACAGATGAGGAAGACTCCGACATCTCCTTTGTGGCGCTGCGCCACCACCATGGCGCCTACTGGAACTCCTTTGGTGAGGTAAGCCTTGTCCTGTGGTGCCGTAATGTACTTACTTGGCTTCCTAGGGACTGGTTCCACGAGCAATCAACTCCATTAACTCATCAGGGCGGAGTGACCCAGGAGGAGGAAGGGCGAGCACCAAATGCCTTCAGCAGAACTGACTCATCCTCAGAAGGGGAAGGACTGCCAGTCACCTCTCTGCTTCAGGATCTCCAATATGTCCGAAAAGAGACATCTTCAAGGTGACTTAGGGGACCCCTCTGACTCATCTAAGTCAGTATCAGATGTCAAGGATTCCTGTGGAGAATCCAAGTGTCTCCTCTTACACAATCTCTTCCTAGGGACTTTCGTTGGGAGCATCCGAAGAAGAGGGGGCACCTCCAGGGGTGGCTGAGACACTGGTGCCCGACGCTTGGATGTGGCGTGGGTGCAGATGAAGACAAAGGCCCTTTATGGGGAGGAGAGGTTGCTTCCACTGATGTGGTTGTCTGGGTAGACAACACCTTCCTCATCAGGTCGAATGCTCCCGGTCCAAGAGTCCCCGGTTCTGAGGAAATGGGAAGAATCCACGACGGGGGACGAAGGCATCGACCCGAGGACGGAGCCGAATCGATCCGCCGAGGCCCGAGGGAGAGTCGGAACCCACGTCGGTTCGACTCGGCCCCGGAACCCAGGACAGACCGTCGGCTCCGAGACTCCGGTATCGGTTCCGGAGTCGAGGTGAGAGGAACAGACCGAGAAAGGACGGTTCTGGACCCGAGGGCTCCACAATCAGTAGATCAGCCTCTTCCGGCTCCAAAGACTGAATCGGTCTCGGAGGAGGAATGGATGGAGATACAGGAAGGCCTTCAAGTTTCGACACCAACTGGGTGGAAACCGAAATAAGTTTGGAGAGAATGCTCCAATAACTTCTGCACCACGCGATCCACATCGATATCCGAAGTTTGGAGGAAGAACGGGTCAAGGAACCGAAGACGGAGCCGACCTCAATAAGGTCGAAGGAGGGAGCTCCATCACCGGTTCCAAGACTCGAGGCTCAGGAACCGACACCAGTTGAACACTCGGCCCCGAAGTCTGTGGAACCGGTGATCTAACCTTTGTCGAAGAGCTCAGAGCCGATGACTTGGGCTCCGACGTCTCCGATTCCTTAGAGGACTTCGATGCCTGGTCAGAAGCATCCAAAGCCTCCTGGAAAGACGGTTTCAATAGACCTCTGTCCATTAGTTTCCTGCACCTATCTGTCATGACCCTCCCACTAAAAGAGTGACAGATAGAGCAGTCCTCTTGCAAGTGGAGAGGGCCAAGGCAGTAGACGCAGGAACTATGGTTGTCAGTGACTGACATTTTCTGGCCACACTGACAACGCTTGAAACCTGACTTCACTTTCTCAGACATTATAGGAAAAGAAAGACAAATCCAGTAATACAGTCAAATCCGATAAAGTTTGTCAAATCCGATAAAAATTGTCAATAATAAGTTTCCTCAACTAGGTAAATTTATGAAGGGTGTAGGCCCGAAAAATATTTAACCGATAAAAACAGTTAACGGTACCAATAACTCAACGAGACCACAACACAATCATACAGATAATACTGAAAAACATCAAATAGAAATAGAATCCTAATAAAATATAACAAAATAAAGTTATATCTTAGCTTAGACTCTCGAGCTAGCTCCCAAGCGATGCAGCAGCGGCAAACTAGATCTGAGGTAAAGGCAGAGGGATTGTGGGTATTAGATTATCTCGAGCTTCTTCTCGATGCAGAGCTTACGGAGCCGAGGATCGGCTCCGAACCCATGTGTAAGAACAAACGGCGAGATTGAACACTATCACATCAAGAGTTAAGTTCTCATTGTAATGCTATGTGTAAGACAAGGTGCATCTTCTTGTAAGATAAGAATTGAGGCCAAAAATATTCAGTAAGCTTGGGATCTAAAACTTTCCCAGATTAAAAAACTCCTCCACTTTTCCCATTATCTTCTGTACAGAAAGGCCCTTCTTCTAATGTCTGTAGGCCCACACAAAGGTGGGGCAAGCATGATGGAATCAAAACTCTCAAAAAGAACTTCCGGATCAAACTAAGAGGTCGGGTGGGGGTGGGCGGGTCATAAAGGAAATGGTCCTACAGCTCGATTATGATGGTAAACACATAAATTTCATATGTGATATGTGATACGACTATTCCACCTTCTTCTATTAACAGGAAACAATCCCCAGCTTATCATGATGGCTGAATCTTACTAAAAATACCTCCAAGACAGAATCTCTAAAGACAAGATGCAGTGGAAATTTGTTGTTGTTGTTGTGTCTTTCGGCTTTTCCCGGTTAGGGGTCGCCACAGTGGAACTCCGGTCCGCTAATGATTGGTAATTGATTATCACGTGCCAAGTTACCAGCCCTGATGCACAACCTTCAACGAAGGTATGCCCATTCATGCATGTCTCCACGTTATACCTTAAATAGCTTGTAAAGGTAAAGAAGGATATGTCTCACACCTAGTAACTATTTTTATACTTAAGACAGGAGGAGATCTGTCAAGGGATGATACCCCTAGTTACTTTTAATTAGAAAGATAGTTTCAGTCAGAGATCAGCTCCACAGAGACAAGCCAAACAATTGTGGAGAACTGTCTGAATGATAAGTTATTTGTGGTATGCTGTGACATAAAGATGGAAACCATTCGGAGGTAATGGGAATGAATGGCCAATCATCTGTCCTCTACTGCTGCACTGTTAAAGAATCTATGAACTGAAGCTCAGTGTAGCAAAAGGGTCAAAATATAGCCAAGATAACCCTATCTCAACAGCAAGCAAAAGGTATAGTTTAAGTCCTGGAAGGATACTTAGGCTATAAAGATGAAGGCTAAATAGGTTAACGGAAATATCATAAATCCCCTAAGCAGGCAGGGCTAGAGTCAGTCTGTAGACTAAGAGTACAATTAAAAAAAAAGTTGCTATAATAATAGATGTTGAAGACTATGGTCTATCTTCCTCTCTCTGCAGGACTTGAAGCCAGCAGGAATCTTAGATCTCAGCACTTAAAACTTTTCCTGGCAATGAAACTCCTCCCCTTTTATAACAATACTGCACAAAGAAGGGCCCCTTTTCAGATGTCTGTTAGCCAGTTAAAGGCACAGCACAAAGAAAGATGGTATAGATCACCTAGAAGCAAAAAAACTAATTTGTATATGAGGGCAGTGTGAAAGAGAGAGGAGTGACATAGGAAGAAAGACCACAATCTGGCACATCTGTCATGAAGGTACGTACATACATTTCATATAGGACTTGGTCCTTCTTCTTCTTCTTCTTCTTCTATCTATAAGACAAAGGCCCCAGTAAAAACACTACCTCATGGCTGCCTGACAGGACTGCAAGCAAGGAAGACCATAAATAAAGATAACTAACCTAAAAGTGTCTCAGACATTGTGCAGATATCAACTGTTCATGTGAAACTACAAGAAGGTGAACCCAGTCACGCGATTAGGCTCGAGTCCACCACTTAATAAAAAGTATGAAAACAGTACAGAAGGAAGGCCTCATACTAAAGGCAACAAATATGATAATTATTAGTAAGGAAATGTTTCAAAATTGATCATGATTAAAGAAGGATATCTATCAACAGCCCACAAGGAAAGAGAAACAATAAATAAGTGAACAAATGGTCACTGGAGGTGGATGACAAGTCCTGTCACCCTGATCCAGACTCAATCCATCTATATGATCAATCCTTAGAACAGATTTGACTGGAAGAAGCATTAATAATGCCCATCCAGGAAAAACAGCAAAAAAATCATCAGAAGAAAACTTATTGGGCAAGCAATATCAATGCCCGAATAAAAAGATGAAATGAAAAAAAACCTAAGGGAGAATGGAAATAAACCTTCTTCCTCCCTGGATAATCTGCTACCATTAGTTGACATCTAAGGGCTATCAAGCTGCCATGGAACCAAGAAACCAGTATCATGCCAACCCAGATAACTATACCCAAACTTTGCAAAGATGAAAACAACCAGAACTGCAGGAAAGCCAATGCCCAAAGTCCATGACAGTTTCTCAAAATTTAGAGAAATATGAAGCCACACAAAGATATTGCAAAAATGATAACAGCCAAAAGAGAGTTAATTGCAAGCATAGCTCTCGACTGGTTAGATTTTTGTAGAATGTCAAGATTGCTGACTCATATTTTTAATCTGTTTCTCATAAAATTGTAGGTTTTTTTGGCAAATCACTGACAAATCATTATGGACTGAAGTAAGAAAACAGTGGCAGACACTAAATTTTCAGACTTCATATCCTTCAGATAATTGATGCTAATGCAAAACCTGTTACACTCTCAACTTTCTAATTTTGTAAGAGCAATATTTAAAAATTGTCCCTATTTTTTGGGCCTTTATCTCCCCATTATTTGTGGGCTTGTCCAGATTTCTTGCTCTAAGACGTTGAGTGGTATGAATTTGCAAGGTATAAGCTGGGGAAAGGAAAATACCTCAGCAAAAGCAGGGTAGTTTGAGGACAGCTGACATATAAAGGCCTGACCAAAACAAAATCCATCTATGGAAAACAGCAGGAACAAAGCTCATGAGTACTAAGAATTTAAAACAAACTCTGAAGGTAGCTAAAGAAGGTCCAAGAGGACTGAGAACAAGAGTTAAAGGATCCAGGCAAATTCCACAGGGAAAACTTATAAAGGGAGAAGCCCAAAAAGCCCTGGTAGCCAAAGGAATAAGAGACAATGAAACTACAATTAACCATCAAAATATGAATCTGAATGAGGTGAAAAGAAGGCAGCCTATCTCCTAAAAGAATAGAGGCAAGTACCCTGGGATCTGAAGGGAAGAGATTCTAACAATATGACGAAGGTTGAATGGGGAAAAAAAACTAGGACCAGAAGTCATGAAGACTGAATAACCACTTTTGTTCATACAGAGGTATACATAGCAATATCACAAGTTCATCCTAGAAAATGACAAATTGGAAAACCCAAAGGACCATATTCTCAGAAACAGGAAGAAAAGACAGGAGCTCAGATTAGTCCTGCAGTCACTGGGAATGAAATACTCTCCTGACACAGGGATTATGAGAACAGGAACATGAATGTCACCCAAAGGGAGAATGTAGTAATCAGGTGGGGAGTTCAAAAGCATCAGCAAAGTCAAGAAGTCAGATGTTATCCCTGTGTAAAATGGAGACACTGCCCCCTAAACAATTAATTTCCTGTGACGACAAATGTGAAGAATCAAGTAGATAAAGAACTGTGAAGAGGACCACCAAAACAAAAGGTTGGGAAAGTGGAAATCATACTCATAACCAAAAGGGGTCCCCAAGGGCTGAAAAAAACTGTTTACAACTAAAAGACTGAAAGCAAGAGGTGGGGGACACCAAGAAGTACAGACACAATGTAGAGGGCATAGCAAAAGCAGAGTAGGTCTGGAGAATCCAAAGGAGATGTATTTTATCCATCTGTCTATCTTTATATCTATGGGAGTGTGCATGTGTGGGGAGTGTCTGCGTATACTGTACACATTTCTCTCTCTCACACTCTGTATATGTACCTATATATACCTATATATATATATATATATATATGGGTCTACTTTGGATGACCGAAACGCCAGTTCGCCGACACGCAAAACACCGAGACCAAACAACCGAAAACACACAATACCGACAACTCACACAACCGAACACCATTACACCGACACACAAAACGTAAACTACACATTACACACAATTACATATCCACTAACCTTAACCCAAACCCTAACCCTAAGGTCCGACTCTATCAAGACACTTATGCTACCGCACCCTAACCCTAACTCACTTAACCCACCCCTAAACCTAAAGTCCGTCACTATCGCACACTTATCCTACCTGCACCCTAACCCTAACTCACTTAACCCACCCTAAAACATAAAGCCCGTCACTATCGCACACTCACCCTACCTGCACCCTAACCCTAACTCACTTAACCCGCCCCTAAACTACAGTCCGTCACTATCACACACTTACCTTACCCGAACCCTAAGTCCGACACTACCACACACTCACCTTTCCCACATCCTAACCCTAAATCCCTCACTATCGCACACTTACCTGTCCGCTTCCTAACCCTAAATCCCTCACTATCGCACACTTACCGAGTCGCGCTCACACGTTGCACATGTCGGTCTTTCGGCTGTCGGGATTTCACCTTGTCGATCACCTTCGTTTTCGGTTGTTTGGTCTCGGTGTTTTGCGTGTCGGCGAACTGGCATTTCGGTCATCCAAAGTAGACCCATATATATATATATAGATATATATATATATAGATACATATATAGATATGTGTGTGTGTGTGTGTGTGTATGTTTCCATGTGTGTAAAAGTGTCCAAGTGTCTATGTGTACATATTATTTATATTTTGCTATCTCTCTATATATATCCCTATATATATATATATATATATATATGTGTGTGTGTGTGTGTGTGTGTGTGTGTGTGTATATATATATATATATATATATATATATATATATATATATATATATATATATATGGGTTGCAGAACATCGACAATGCAGAAGACCGACACGACGGATGACAACACCAACGCCGAGGATGCCGACATGGGGAAAGGCTGTGTGATAGGGGTGGGTTAAGTGAGTTAGGGTTAGGCGGGTTAAGTGAGTTAGGGTTAGGGGCTTGTAAGGATTTTGGTGTGCTTGTGTTGTGTGTGTGGTTTGTGGAATGGGGATGTGTTTTGTTTTGTATGGGGTTTCGTGTTTGTGTTATTTCGGTTGTCGGTTATGTGTGGTTTCGTGTTTATGGACTGTCGAATATGTGGTGTCGGTGATGTGGTTGTCGGTGTTGTGTGGTTTCGATTATGTCAGGTAGAACCATATATATATATTTTACTGTTTCCCTAAAACAGACATTTTAAAATTGTAGTGCGAGCACAAGGGAGACAAGTGACCTTAAATACGCCATCAGCAAGGATAAAATACAGTTTCAGACCAGGAAGCTCTTAGTAGGATAGGTCCCAACGCTGATACCAACAGAAATTAGTAAGAGGAATACCTGAAATATGTGTCAAATATCAGACAACCAGGCATTTTTCCCCAAAAAGAAACAGAGGGAAAAAGGACTACAGAAGAGGAAGTCCTTTCTGTAAACTGCAAGTGGAAGACATCACCCAATAAAAGACCCAGGAACCCACATCTCAGAAAGAAAAGAAAACAGGATGGGAAGCAAGAGGCAAAATGACATGAGAGCAACAGAAACATTATGTTAGATACCATTCATGATGGTTGCCAGACTAGAAAAGGAACATCATTCCTGAACACCAAATAAATGGAAACCCTGAATGATTGTCCCATACTGTCAAATGCCAGCAAGTATCTGAGGTGTCATCATTGGCTAGGTAAAAGGAGAATAACAGCTTATCAAGTAAGGACTGAAAAAAGACAGTACTTCCCCCCTCCCCAAAACTAGGCCAGGGAAGTGTAGGTAGGAGGGATGGCAGTGTCCCCACTCTCACAGGCCAAGATCCAATCCCCCAAACTTTGGAGTAATGTGTGAACCAAGAAGGATGATAAGCTAATTTGAATTAGAGCAGGTCAAAGCAACTTTAAATAATCAAGCAGGTACAGAAGAACCTTAAGACTGTTTAGTATTTTTAGCAATGTTGAAAAGACTGATGTAGGACAGTAATAGTAATTGAAATTTCATCCCTAGACAGGGAAACCAGCAGATCTGACCACTTCAAATGACTTAACTGTGCTGTGTGTGTGGAGGACCAGACTATCCCATAATGCCTGATACATAGGAAGAGGTATGAGCATATTGTCACTAAGGTGATACACATTGTAATTTCAAGAAACTAGTTACTGTAGGGTACCTAAGATGTATGCCAAGCCAAGTTTGCTGCTCCGAGTAATATTTACAATTCAATACCCACATATGATCTGACACAAAATACAACAGGCCTACCACATCTAAGCTTACAGGCAATTTAAAAATCATAACTGATTTGCTCAAGATATCGGAGATGTAAGGTAAGGTATGTCCTTACTGCCGTTAGACTATCCACAAAAGCAGACTTGTAACCCAATCAGTTAATGCTGTCTGAGATGTAGGGCAAGACCTGAGCCTGTAAGGAGCAAAGCACAAATCTACACTTACTATTCAGGTACCCCAAATACCTGAGATGTAAAACAAGATATGTACCTGCAGTATCTGCACTAAACACATTTGCATTGTCATGACTTCATAACATCTGAATCACCAAGTCAAATAGCCCGCAGATTTAAATGGTATGGCAAGGTAAAGCCTTCTGCTTTCAGCACTTAAAAATCAGTTTCCCAAGGAATCTGAGGCTTAAAACCAGATATGGGCTTCCTGCTTCCAAAACTATAGACAATACCACACTCAATGATCAATATACAAATTTGACACTGGACATTAAATAAATAAAATTCTAAAAGCATATAGGTATATACATCTGCCACTTATAAGATTATAACAGAACACAGCAAAATACCAATCCTGAAACCAAACTAATGTTAATGCTGTGGCCAAAATGTTAGCAGCAGCAAGAAGACTAGTGTCCACATCGATAGCATCCATGTTGACGAGCTCAACTCCAAGGGGATACATCAATGCCAGTGAGTCTTTAGTACCAGCCAATGAAACCCACAAAAAAACGTCGACCATGAGACTGACCTGCCTGGGACAGAAAGGGTTTCAACATCAAAGGAAGAGATCAGAGGTAAAGGGTTTTGATGTTGATGGGTTGATTACAAAAAAAGAGTGTAGAGGCAGTCCTACCAATGCAAGATGACTCAGTGCCAAATGTTCCCCTATAAACATAGTGGCTGCAACACATAGGACAGAATAAACCTCTGGTGGCACTGTGGATACATATAACCTAGGAGGAAATTAAAGCCTCAAGGACTGATGCTGAAGCCCTTGACATCAGAATCAAAAAGCCGGGGGGGGGGGCAGTTCCAAGGCACTGCATCAGACCAATAAACAAGATTCTAGTGAGAGGAGAAAAAGGATGACACTGAAGACCCTGCATCAAACTCCCACACAAGGTCCAAGAATGGGCAAAAGCACATGAAAATATTGCATTAGATCCATGAAAGAGGTTCCAGCATTACGTCCCTCCACTGATTTTGACAGCTCTAAGGAAGGCATTATCACAGCTGACAATAAAGTTGAGACTTGGCAGATGAGAAGGTCTAGAGAATCCAGCTCAGAAAGACTGTGTAAAAAAAGAGGAATAGAAAAGTTACATAAAGATAGACGGTAAAAGAACAAGATGTGCCTTAACTCTGCTAGTACATGTAAGTCAGAAGGGAAGATACTTGTACACGTACACATACCATCCAATTAACATAAAGAAGGCATGCAAAAGCACTAGACAAGGTCTGGAGCATTTTTAAAAAAGAGAGGAGCATTCTCTTAAAATCTGACTTCACTGGGAGGGAGAAAAGTTATTTAATGCATTGTCAGAATCCAGAACCATACAAGCAATATATTTCATATAAATACAAGCAAGGAACTTTCTAAAGTAGACTGAAATATACATGGACAAGATGAAACTGTGCAGCACTGCCTGACATCAGCAGAACTCCAACCTTCAATGTGGCTGATATACAGAAGAGGAAATGTTGAGAAGAACTGTATTTGAAAACCAGATGATTGGAAGAGTTAATCAGGAAATGACAGGGACAGCTCGTGCTATCGGACTGCAGGACTGCAACCCCCCCCCCCCCAGCTGTAAAAAGAAAGAAAAATAAAAAATTTGAATAATTAGTATACTGCTGCAAGTCCAACTGACTCACTGCTAAAGTCATGGAACTTGAACTGCGCATGCGTGCTCAGCGAGTTCCAGGTTTCTGTAAATCCAGACTGCTGTTAAACCAGTCCAGAACTCGAACTGCGCATGCGTGCTCGGTGATTTCTGGATATCTGTAAATCTGGACTGCTGTTAAACCAGTCTGAATTACAAAGAGAAGGCATCAGTGTACAGATGCCCAGAATTCTATGCAGTTTGTAACTACAGAAAGTGGAAGGGGATGGGACTGCCATGTCTGCAGTAACGTATGTGACGTGGATAGCTACTGATTGGTTCGTAGCTCTCACTCCAAGGGAATTTGTATGGTTTACGTATTACAAGTGAAGGGAATTGGATTCATCTCCAGGAACAAAGCTGCAAGAAAATATACAGGTGTGTCTGTGTGCATAAAATGCCCCAGTTAAATATAGCTGGTGGCCTACAGTTACACAGGCTCAAACCCTGTACCTTGGGTACAAGGTAGCAAGAGCCTGAATTCCCTACCCACCACCACTTGTGAAAACTTCCCAGATTTTTGCCTCATATTTTGTTCTGTTCTGTTCCTTATAAAATCTGTGGTTTTCTTGATTTTTGTAATCAGTGAAGGACTGAATTCACTAAATAATGACAGACATTTGAATTTCAGACTTCATATTCTTCAGAAAATACATGGCAATACAAAACCTTTTATTCTAGCAATTTTCTAAGTTTATAAGATCAATATTTGAACTTTGTCCCTGTTTTTGGGTCTATATTCCCCCATTATTGGCTTTGTCCAGATTTTTTCTGCTAAGAGGTTGAGAGCTATGGTGAGAACTGAATTCACTGAATACGTTTGGCGGCTGTTATTCCCCCATTATTGGCTTGGCTTTGTCCAGGTGTTTTGTGCTAAGATGTTGAGAGCTATGGTGAAAACTGAATTCACTAAGTTTTGGTCTTACTGGCTTTTCGACCATGAGACTGACCTACCTGGGACAGAAAGGGTTTCAACATCAAAGGAAGAGATCAGAGGTAAAGGGTTTTGATGTTGATGGGTTGATTACAAAAAAAGAGTGTAGAGGCAGTCCTACCAATGCAAGATGACATAGTGGTATGTTGCTCTGACTGTAGTGCATAGGGCCCTGGGTTAAAGACTTCGCAGTGAAATGCATGGTGACAAAGCAACAATTTTATTCCAGCAACTTTTTAAGATTATACAAGCAATGTTTAAAATGTGTCCCTGGTTTTTGGGCTTCTGCCCCCCCCCAATAAATTTTGGCTTTTTCCACATTTCTTGTGCTCGTGTTCTGCAAAGTTGAGAGATACAGTTGAGTGTCGCGTGGATTTTACAAGGAGCTAAGAGCTTCGGGGAAGAGAAGTTTAGTGCTGCTTATGCTGAGTCAGCTTGCATTGTTAATAGCACAACAGGTAGTGTACTTGCTTTTGATGCATAAGGCTGTGGGTTCTACTCCCACAGTATATAGATGCATTGCTGATATTGTACTGTGTTGTACTTTTAAAGGGGGTGGATGCTGCAGTCCTGAAAAATGTCCTCTTTGATGGAGATAAATATGAACCTGTTATCAGTTTGCCATCTGTTTCCTACTGCAATATTACTAGCTTATCATTTTTTAATGTAACATAGGCAATTTATTCCTCAAGGGCAACAGGTACTTTATTTGTAGATGAAACAATGAAATATAGAGTTGTTTGTTAGCAGCAACTTCTTCATTAGTTACAGATCTCTTTAATGTGGAATTATTTAGATGACTTACTTCTGCAGAGATTCTGAATATTTACTGATACTGATGAATTGTGGAAGTTTGAGAAGAGTTTTATGATGGAAATATTCTGAATTGCACAGCTTTGTCATTATTGGTGCATGCATTTTGTTTCATTGTTTACTAGAAAAATTCCAAAACAATAAATTTAAAACACCCTATAACAACTGTACTGTATTATACAAGGAATATAATTTAATACAATCAAGAAGGTGTTTATTGATTATTTGATCAGCTCAGGTATGTCCCTTCCCAGTTCTTGGTTGGATGTGTTCGATTAGGAACCAGTTAAATCAACTGCCTACAAGCAAAACTTTTTTGTTACTGAATATTTTCACTGATTGAGACTAAATGCTACTGAAAGTGATGACGCCAGATTGAAGCAATCACTTCTCTTAGATCTTCGGGGTTTTTTGTTGGGGGGGGGTACTTATTGTCCACACCTAAGGAGCTAAGTCCATCATGTAGGATTTCTGCTGCACATTTCTCCCAGCTGAACTATATCTCTCAACTGTCCAGATTTTCACAGAATGAATAGATTTTTGCTTCTTATTTTAATATTAAAAATTGTCCCTTCTTTGACAGGTTCCCAGCTGTATTGTGTCGCTATTTTATATTTTTGCATCACATTTTTGGTGTGTTTTTCATAAAATGGTGGTTTTCTGGTAAATTTGTGGCAAATCATTAAAGATTGAAGTTAGAAAATAATGACAGATATTTGAATTTCAGATTTCATACCCTTCAGAAAATTCATACTAATGCAAGACGTACTATTCTATTATCTTTCTAAGTTTATAAGAGCAATATTTAAAATTTGTCTGTATTTTTGGGCCTTTGTCCCACTTCTATTTATGGCTTTTTCCAGATTTCTTGCTCTGAGGTTGAAAGGTATGACAAATGTGTCAGGGCCATCACCATCAGCCAGAGACATTTCAAATCGTGACATACTTGTACTCCACTCTCCCATGTAGTGACTCTGGATGTGTCCAAGCAAGGCAAGGAGCAGTTATGCAGTGTAAGTGTGCAGAGTATCCCCTCATCCAAGGTAGACACAAGTGCTACAGTGGCTTTTCATCTGTCCTTGATTTTGCAGAATGTTCTGGTTTTCTGTCATATTTTTATTCTGCTGATTTATGCTTTTTATTATTCATAAAATGCATGTTGTTGCAGTGCCTGTTGCTCTGTGTTTAAGTAGCAATGCTTTAATGACCATCAGGTAAGCTTGTCTGAGATTGTAAGATGCAAGTAAACTTTAATAAGCATACTGTTAAATAATCATCAACATTGAAAGCCTTTTTGTTGCTGCCATGCAGAGAATATTTACATAACTAGATAACATATAAGTCTTGGGTATTGAAAAGCATATGACAGTGTTTGCAATAAAGGACAGGATTACAATATTTTCAGAAGCTCATTACATTTGTTGGAGACATGCAGTCATCTTTGCAGACTTTACCCATAAACTAAATAGAATGTCAATCTATCATGTGTGGTCCATAACCTGTGCAGTAATCCTTTATGCAATTTATCTTGAGTTTGTTTCTTGTTTGTTGTTCATTTTTTAGTTGATCATGTTTTCCCCATGAAACAAGTAGATAGTTGTCAGGCAGTAGGTCTTTTTTGGATAATAAACATTTTTACAAGTGGGGGTATCACAGAGATTGCTACTTTCACCATGTTACTTGGTACTTTTATAAAGCTGAATATAAATTATAATTAGAACTGCAATGCAAGGAGAAGTGGTTTGAGTTGAGTGCTGCTTGTTTTTTTATACTTGATTTTGACTGGAATTCCAGTAATTATATTTAAAAGGTAATTTATTTTTTGATGCCTCACAACCTTTTTGTTTCTATCTAGATATTAAGTAAGCTGTCATGTACCCAATGCATTGAAATGTTTTTTTCTTCTCCACTTCATTTTGTCTTGATTGTACTCTCATAACGATGATTTGGCACCCAGGGCAGCGTATTTAATTAAAGTCCCAGTTTTTGTGGTTTTGAGCATAGCTCCACCCCTTTCTGGTTGACCACACCCATTCCCATTGGCCCCACCTATTCAGCTGTCTCCTGCAGCCCCCCTTTGATTTGAAGGCACCAGCTGCCACTGGGAAATTAAACAAGAAAAAGTCTGACTTTAAGAATGAAGAATAAAGCAAACGGTAGAATGGTGCTAAAATCCTTCAAACCAAAGAGATACATAAGAAATACTCCTAAAACAATCAAAATATCAAATGGCATTCTGAAATAGACAGTAGATATGAAATAATGTGTGAAAAAAAACTCTTTTGGAGAGAGATCATTCTTAAGAAGAAGTGTAGGTAAAAGGGAGGTGTTTTCACCAAACATGCTAAGCTACCACAGTCCCACTGTCTCCAAGTCCTTTAGGTATGGTAAAAGGTCCTAATACATCAGATAGTTATAGCTGTAAACATAAGCACAGATTGATATTAAATTGCCAAATGCAGTCTAGTACTGTGAACATAGTTTGTAGGCCAAGAAAAAAAAAAAAGAGTCAATTTCTCATAAGAAGAAAGGATTAAGACAACATCACAATATAGTTATGACTGTCACCTAGTTATTTTGTAGTGTACCTGGATCTCACTTTTAATTAATAATTTGGAGTTGGTGGTTAAATGGCTTGCTAGATAAAGGTCAGTAGGAATCCGCAGGACAGCCTAACAACATGGATGGTGAGTGTGTATCAGAGGCAGAAAATGTTTTATTAATATTGTATTTGGCTATTGTGCTAGAACCAAAACTACTACAGGTTGTGCTGAATGACTGCTATGATACTCATAAATTAGTGGTGTCGACATAAACACCTGTGCCTCTGCAGGTATTGACATATTAGCTGAATTGCAAGGAGGCCTTCAAGGTACATAAAGATATTAGGGAGTGTCCAGAACCAGTTAGCCATAAAGGGTCTATATTAGAAGAACAAAAAGACTAAACTTCGAATGGCCTAAAAGCCGTAAATGCCAGACCTCAAAGTGCTTTTTGTGAGTTCCCAATACTGTGAAGATCAGAATATTTGCCCTTTCCTCACTGTACTGTGATGTCGAAGTTGGTATATATATTTAGCGGGGAATGTGGGGGGGGTGCATCCCCCCACAATAGTGAGTTCGAGGTCTGGCATTTTCGGCCTTTAGGCCGTTTGATGTTTAGTCTTTTTGTTCTTGTAATATAGACCCAGTCAGATCAGTCACTCACTTCTAAGATTAAATGAAGGAAGTGACGGAGATGAGTTAAATAATGAAAATGAAAACAGAGATCATGAACGGATAACATGGCAGATAAAGAACAAAGTTAGCATGTAGCTAGGTGTTAGAGCAGTGAGTTGACTTGGCAAATACGTATGTATTAAGCCTTAAAGAAGACATGTTAAACAGAAAACAGATAATTTGCAGGTGAAATAGAAAATGCTTTCCTTGCAAAGGATCGAACTACAAAGGATATTGCAAAAAGGAATAATATTCTTACAAGAAGGAATCTATGCAGAAACTTACCTAACCATAAGAAAAGAGCAAAAGGATAGCAGGAACCAATATGAGAACCTACAAGAAAAAAACTATGATATTCATTAAGCAAATGTCCTTTATTTAGCACTGGTCAGCTAAGCTGAAGAAGACAAAAATCCTAGGGTGTCCTCAAATGACTATATTAAAACAATCAAAGGAATTGCTACTTTGTTTGTTTGGTTTTTTTGTTTTTATTTTGGAGTTGAAATGGTCAATCCTGAACAATAAGCTCCGAGTACAAGAATGGATGATCTCTTAGTTGGTATTAGAGAGACTGACACTGATACTTCAATGTCACAATGTCGATTCCACACTGTGGTTATACAATGAGCTCATGATACACGGTCAAGAATATCGATATTAGTCCCAAATCTCAAATAACTATATCCATTGACATTAGGTGTAAAATGAAGTAAATCAGACTGTACTTGTGCCAACACGACAGCTCTGAAATGGCTCCAGTACTAACATAGTAAACAGTAAAGTAACCATGACTCTAAAGCTCTGACACCAACACATGCTTGGCATCAAAGCATCTTCTAAGTAAAATCAGACTGCATTGGTGTCAACTTGCTTGATCCTGTAAAACCCTCAAAGTCAAAACTTGTATTGGTGCTTACAGACTTTACTCTGATTCAGGATCCCGAGATGGAGGGGGGGGGGAGTAGAGGTCAAGATCTGACCCTGGATGTCCCTGGAGTCAGGGTCAGATCTATCATGGAGGATGACACTACATGCATCATCCACAATGTAGAGTAGGCAGTGGAAGGAAGGTCCTACATTCAACCCTGGAATAAAATTCGAAGCAGAGCTGAATGTCGACACCAGTGGTATTGTCCCCCAAAGCCATATAAACTTGTAAGTCAGCTATGTGTCTAAGGATAGGAATGACATATGAATACAACTGACAGTGATACCAGAATCAGTCTATGAGAGGCTCAAAATATGGGAAAACAATTACATACACCATAGAATAAATATAAAAGTGCTCCCACAAGATCAGGTAAATAATAGGGACATATGCAGTCAAACATCAACATATCCAACTTCCATGACCATAACTTACACTGAAGCCAGAAATCAGATGATGAAAAGATCTAAACAGGAAGCAAAAATTCTGTTAAACTCAGACCAAAGTATAAAAGTGCTCACTAAAAGGTCAGGTAAACAATAAGTATGTGAACAGTAAAACATCAACATTTACACAAAGGTTAAGAACAGCATTTTTGTAATGCAGAGACAAGTAGAAATTAATTACCACTAAGATTAGTAAAATTCAAAATTTTTCCATGATAAGTGAAGAAGAATAGAAACAAAAAGTCCAGCACCCTATTTTGCACAGATAGTAAAACTGAAAAGCAAGGAGAGGTACGCAACATACACACGATTCTGTCTGGCTCCAAACGATCCTGACAGTGCCCAGCAAAGATCAGTACAACAGTAGGCACATACTTCAACCAACATAGCACAGAAACTCTAAGATAAATGTAAATGATAGGAGGAGGAGTCTAAGAATCAAAATGTGGAATTATTAATCCTTTTTTAAAACGCTCCAGAAGTAAAAAGTGTTCAGGGTAAAAAGAGAGCCAAAACACAGTCAGCCATGCACTCTCCAGCCAAGACCAGAATAGCTGGTCAAGAGGAGATGGTCAACACTTGCACCACACCACATGGAACACATAGCCTTCCAGAACACACACCAGCATTGCCTTCACATAAAAACACAAACCACACACACACCTTTGTGGAGGTGAAAATCTACCCAAACAGGAGAGACCTCCAAGGCAGAAATGCAGTCGACCACCACAACACAACACTAATCATGAAACACATAACTCTTCTAAACAGTGTGCCACTAAACCAAAGCCCCTAAGGCAAAACAGCATACCCAACACACTAGTCATAGGTGACTTGATAGTGAGGCACACTGATGTCCCATGCACTAGGTTGAATAAGGAGAAAATTAACAGTCAGCTGCCTGTCAGGTGCCAGGATCCACCACATAACGCATGCACTCAGGTCCCTCAACAACAGGTGCAAATACGACTCTGTCATTGTACATGTGGGTGTGAATGACCTGAGACGTACCTCCCTGGACTACTTGAAAAGAGACATAGAGGAGCTCTCCGATTATGTAGCCCAGGGAGGCATGACCCTGGCCCTCCTACCATCTCCCGGAATGATACCGCAGTACAAGTGAAAAATGATAGATTTCAACAAATGGCTAAGTTTCTGGTGTCATTCTAAGAGGATCCAGTATCTGTCTGCCTGAGATGACATGATTGGCAGACCTCGATGCTTTGCCAGAGATGGCCTGCATCTGTCACCCCTGGACTTCCAGATACTGGCCAAGGCTCTTGCCACCCCTATAGTACCTACTTTAGGTGGTGTTCCAAAGACCATATTACCCCTGTAACAGCTACAAACAAATGCAATCTGAGCATCATGCTGCTCAACGCTAGAAGTGTAAATCTCAAAATGCACTCGCTCAAAGCACTCCTTAAAATGGAGAACATTGATATTTGTGCTGTAACAGAAACCTGGTTCAAGGCAGCAGAAAGCATCCCTGCACTACCAGGCTATAACTCTTTCCACACCTTTCGGCTCCAGAACTTGGACCGGTGGTGTTTCCATATTCATAAAGGATGTGCACACCTCCAGACTGGTAGCCCAACATAATGCATCAGAGATACTTCAGGTGCAGATAACACTAGGTAAGACAGCGATTCAGGTCATAGCCTGCTATAGTTCCCCAACCATGTCCCAAGACTCGCACTCCATGTTCCTAAGCACCCTGGGGAATATTTGGGTCCAACCTAACACTCTCATACTGGGTGACTTCAACTACCCCTTCATTAGCTGGGAAAACTACTCATGTACCAATACATTCCCAACGTTTCCTGGAATTCATTAATTCCAATGCCCTGGACCAGCTTGTTCTTACCCCCCACTAGAGCTAACAACATCCTTGACCTAGTCTTTACTAACATGGGCGACTGTTGCTCTACACCAGTAGTCAACTCCTCCCTGGTTAGATCCGACCACAAACTAATCACCTATGGAAATCCTCATCCCTCCCAACCACCCCCCACCCCCCCTGCAAAGGTAACCACCATGACAAACTTCGCCAAAGCTAACTTTGGACTCCTAAAACAGAGGTGGCTAACTTCACAGCATCCATGCAAATGGAGAATAGTTGCATGACCACCAAATCATACACCAATGCACTGTACAAACACGTACACAAATGCATGGATCTCACCATACCAAATAGAACCACAATGCTCTCCTTCAAAAAAAGGAAGCCAATCTGGTGGTCCCCTGCCATAAACAAACTCTACAACAGAAGGAGGAAACTGATGCAGGATAAGGTGAAGTCCCAAGACTGGAAAAACTCCCTTATCAGCCTCAGCAAAAAAGTGAGATCCCTCATCAAATCCTATAAAGCTAACTATGAAAACAGAATTGCAGCAGGTAGTAAAGACAACCACAAGGCCTTCTACAGTTATGTAAAGAATCTCCACGGCAATACCCAGATTTGCTCTGAGCTACTGCACAATGGTACCTCCTTTACTGAGCCAACAGATATTGCCAATACACTGGCCGACAGATTTAGTGCCAACTTTCTCCCTTTCTCCCCCACCAAAGGACCAATCACAATACCACTAGATTGCCAGGCACCCAGTATTAGTGCTGCACAGGTTAAAACAGCACTGTCCAAGGCCAAGAATACAGCTTCTATGGGCCCTGACAATATCACTGTTCGTGTTCTACATGAACTACAGAGTGAACTGGCACCTCACCTGTGTGCCATGTTCAATCACAGCCTCACCTCAGTCATCCCTCTGCACAAAGGAGGAGAGATTACAGACACTAGGAACTATCGCCCCATTAGCCTGATGAGTCTGATATGCAAAAGTATGGAACACATCACCATGAACCTAATAAACAAGGATATAGGAAATCTCCAAACTCTGGATCCCACACAGTTTGGTTTTGTGAAGGGTAGATCATGCCTGCTCAACCTGGTTGACTTCTTTGAGTCTGTCAGCAGAGCTGTGGATGAAGGCAAGGTGATTCATACAGCCTACCTTGATCTGGCCAAGGCCTTTGATACTCACTCAGGAATCACAGAAAAACTCACTAAGCTAGGCATAAACCCCTATATCACTAGGTGGGTTGCAAACTGGCTCACAAATAGAACCCACAATGTGAAAGTAGCTGACTCCAAGTCAGACTGCTGACCAGTCATGAGTGGAGTCCCAAAAGGTTCGGTCCTGGGTCCTCTCCTGTTTGTTATCTACTTCTCTGAAGTCCAGGCCAACACAGAGTGACTCTGACTGACAATGTTCACAGACAATTGCAAGTTGGGAGCTATTATTAACTCCCCTCCTGATGCTGACATCCAACAGAAAGGCCTCACCGAGTCCAATGAGTGGTGTCAGAAGCATGGCCTTAAGCTCAATGACAAAAAATGTGTCGTGAACCCCTTTGGGAAAAACACAGTTCCCATGAATTACCACATCAATGGTAGTCCACTGAGCACAGAAGGCGTTATAAGAGATCTGGGACACAGGTTAACAGCAACCTCTCTTTTGATCACAACATTACCACTGTGGTCAGAAAGTCCTTCTATGTGGCACATCTCATTACTAAGGGTTTTGCATCCAGGAAGAAAGAGGTCATTGTCTCCCTCTACTCTTTCCTCATTAGGCCATTCATCGAGTACAATGCCCCATTTGGCATGTATCTCACTAGACACCTGCAACAACTGGAGAGGCTGCAAAAGTACCTCACAAAGATGATCCTAGGCCTTAAACACTTGTCCTATATGGACAGACTCAAAAAACTCCAACTATTCTCTGTCTCATATCGCCTACTTAGAGGCGATCTCTGCTTGACTTACAAAGGCATGTCTGACCCAGCTCTGTTAGAAATGCTACATCTAAAGAAATCCCAATCCCTCTGCACCACATGCTCCAGAGACCTCAACCTCATTATCACAATCAACAGAACAAGCTGGAGGGACAGGTTCATAACCCAGAGACTGCCCATGCTATGGAATAGACTTCCCATACATGTCAAACAGAGCACCTCAATGGCCTTCTCCAAGAGAAATCTTGATGAGTTCACTCCGGGGATTACTCCAGTGGCTCTACTCAACAGAGGCACTGGAAACTAAGGTCAGGTGGCATGATGCCAGGGTAATCCTATGGGCTAGCCTTGTAAAGGCTCCAGGGCCATTAGCCTAGTACACACCTATGAACCTATAAACCTCTCCCCAAAGAAGTACTCTCCAATGTATCACTTACACACTGAAAATAAAATGGTAGCTGGGATTACTAGCATATGTGACTGCACTTACACACAGAAAAATGAGATCTGGAGAGGGATCCTTCTGAGCAAAGTATTACATGTAAAAGGCAGATTTTTTTTTTTATTTAGCTGGGAAACTTTTAGACATCAAATTGATTGTATCTTGACAGCCTTGAATTCATTAGGTAGAACAAAATAGGCCAGTTCTGTCACATCTGTATTTACAAGCTACAGCTGAGTTTTAGCCTTATCAAGTTGTCCTCTTAGCTGACATTGTTTTGTATTATCAAGTACATTAATATTACATCTGACATCCTGAAACAAAAGTAATTTAAGTGTTGTTTGGAAATGTTCATCAATAAGCCCTAATTTTAATAATAACTTGTGAAATTTCACAGATGAGAGGATTTGCAAAGAAATACAGGTACTCGGTAACTTACAGAATGACAGAAAGAATGAGTTTTATTGGCTGTATCAGCATGAAAGTATGCATATGTACATTGGCACCATACAAATGAATGCACTTTTATGAATGAGTGTACGCATAATCATGAGCTAACTGTGTTAACTACTGAGCAGGCAGAAGGGGCAAAAAATAAACCTGTTCCTTACTATCTTCAAAGTTGCATTAAGTAAACTAAGATATCATCAGCCTTTTTAGTCTGTTCCATCTATCTATCTGTCTGTCAATGGGAGTCTGTTCATGACTGCATTGTGGGACTGTGTGGCTGGGAGTACAAGATCTCTATACAAGACCCTGCACTGCTAACTATTATTTTACAAAATACAGAAGTGCACAGCAGTATTTTATTAGTTACCAGCATAAAACTGCTTAGAACAAATACCAAGGACAAAGCCAAAAATAATGCGGGGACAAAGACCCAAAATCTGGAAAAGATTTTAAATGTTGCTTTTTAAACTTAGAAGGTTCCTAGAATAGCAGGTTTTGCATTACCATGCATTTTCTGAAGGATATAAAGTTTGAAACTCAAATGTTTGTCCTTATTTACTGTTTGCAATCCTCAATGATTCGCTTGAAAAATCACAGATTTTTTTGAGGAATAAACCAAAACTCTGAGGCACAAATATGGACATTCTGCAATATTCTTGACAGATGAGAGACATACTAGCATCCTGAAAAACCTATGAATAATTTAAAAAAAAATAATTACACATAAGTAATACAGATTCTGATGTATGTGCTGTGAGCAAAACTATTTCAGATGCCGAAAGGTACCATTTTAGTGTTTATGTCAGCAATGTATTAAGAACATATAAAGATTCACAATTTTTCGGTGTAAAAAAATAAAGCTATGAAAGCAAGCCCTATCCATACTATAAATGGAAACACTTATACATCGCAAATCATACAACAGGACAAATGATTCACTGCACCACTGCACTGACATCCTAAAACCAATGCACTTGAAGCTCTCAGGCAAACTATAGTATATTCACCAAAACAATCATGACTGTAAGATTCACAGCACCAGTGTGGTCTCCAACATTTATAAAGTGATGTGCTAATGATATTCATAAAACAAAGCCAATGGACTGTGTTGCATTTTCTGACATGAATCTTGCACCCCCAAACATAAATCGTTTATTTACTGTCTGTGCATTTTTCCCGAACAACTGCATATAACATTCCATTCAACCCTACAGACTCAGAACAAATGGCCACTACAGTGGCATGCAGCTCACCACTCTAGCATCTAGATACACCCCTATTCTTATTTTATACTCTAGTCTGAGCAACCAGGTTGGTTGCATCCTCCCGGTCCCCATTTATCTCAATTACTTGATTGCTTTTCAGTGAATTAGTTGCAAATGGCCTGGAGCAATCAAACCACTTTCTGAGTCACCATATTTAACTGAAGGGTGGACACAGCTGGGAACATGACCCACAAAAATTATTTTATCCAGCCATAATCCCTTTTCCTATTTTTGCACATGGGGTTGGGGTGTCACTTCAACAATGACAATCATCTAGAGCCAAGGTTCAAACCACCAGGTGGTTAGCCCTGCCATGCCACAAATGTTATTTATTTTTGTAATTTTTATTTTTCCAAAAGATGAATGAGTAAAAACTAAATGAAAACTCCAGCCAAGCTAGAACTTCCAATGAATGACCTCCCAAACCTCCTGTAACAGACGCACATGGCATATATGCAAATGACCCCTATGAACATCAGGTGTTTCAGCTATATGGCGATTCTGATTGCCCATGACTTTTACATTTGAAGTCATTTTAATGGACAAGTTCAGGCCAATAAAGCCAAACCCCACTAGCTGGGGATATGCATATTTCAGCCTTGTTATGACCTCATCAGCACAGCACAAGCAGAGTGTTTGACTAAGCAGAAGAAACACAGGAAAAGAGGAAGACCTAAAATAAGGTTTATGGCTGTGGTAAGGAAGAACATGCAGGTGGTTGGTATGACCAAGCAAGATGCAGAGGACAGAAAGAAATGGAAACAAATGATCCACTGTGGCGACCCCTAACAGCAGCAGCTGAAAGAAAAAGAAGATATGTATGTGTACATGTATGTGTACATGTATGTGTACATGTATGTGTATATGTATGTGTACATGTATGTGTATATGTATGTGTACATGTATGTGTATATGTATGTGTACATGTATGTGTACATGTATGTGTATATGTATGTGTATATGCATATATATATGTATACGTGTGTGTTGGAGCACAAGTGTTCATGTACCAAGTGCTCAAAAACAAGTTACTTCATGCCAGGGACTCAAGTGTCTTGTAGCCAGTATGGGCAGCTGCTTGCACTTGAACTTGTATATGAGTTCAGCCAATTAGCTGCTGCACACTAATTACAACTGCTCACTTGTTAGATAAGGAAGTGCTCATGGACTTGGTACATCAGGAAGAGGAGCAAGGATGGGGATTTTAGGTTTAGGGCGTTATTGTGCATTTTAGGATTAGAGACAGGGAAGGGAAACTTAGGTTTGGGAAAAAATCAGGACTTTAGGTTTATGGAGGGGTATGGGGATTTTAGATTTAGGGAATGATCTGGGAACTTAGGGTTAGGGAAGCTGAAGGGGATCTTGGGTTTAGGGAGTGATTGCGGACTTTAGGCTTAGGGTGAAGGAAGGGGATTTTAGGTTTTGGCACTGGTCAGTGACTTTAGGGTTAGGGATGGGGGGGGACTTTTTTGAGTTATGATCAGGGTTCTGGTAGGACTATTTAGTCTGGTGAGGCTGCGCTTTGGATGGGATGCTTAGTTGAGGAAAATTGAATTGGTGGGAGTTAGAGCACTTCCCAAAATGAGCAAATGGAAGCAGGAATGTGTGCCAAGAGCAAATGGCATGTCAATCCTTTAAATAGACTGTGCGCGCGCGCGTGTGTTTGTGTGTGTGTGTGTGTGTGTGTGTGTGTGTGTGTGTGTGTGTGTGTGTGTGTGTGTGTGTGTGTGTGTGTGTGTCTTTTTATCCTCTACAAAATGTTAGTATAATATATTTCTGGTGGTCGCTACTTTATCTGTATCCTTGCAGAGAAAGGATTTCCAAGACAAAAACAGAACTCTGGGCAGTACTTTATGAGATCTCAGAATCTGCTTATAGACTGAAATAACCGCATCCTTCCTTCTACTTTCAGTGCCTCTCCCTAAGCATCTCAATACTCCAGGAACTTTTGCCAAGTCTGGATGTTAACTGCCCCGCATCGCATTAGCTTATCTGACCGTAACTATTCTACTTTCATAGCTGTTAAAACTGCTTCCAAGCTTGTGTTTTTCTTTCATTTACTTTTGTTTTTTAGACCCTTCATTTTACATTGCATCACACTGTGCAAAATTTCATTTTTCTTCTGGCAGTTACTCCAACTTTAAAACATCACCTTTTAACCTTTCACTCAGTTATGCATGTCAGCCTTTCTCCAGATCCTAACGACACCTGCTCTGAGACATGCGTTTCCTCCCAACCATCTACAGTACTGCTTAAATGACATTAATAAGAAAAACTTTGCTATAGTGAACTGGATGTTTCCATGCTAGTACCTATTAAGTGACAGTAATGAGTAATAGTCTCAGTACTGAATTATACAGTAGCCCACAAGTAACTTTTTTGAGATTCATTCCATTAACCATGACCTTTGCTTCCTATTATATTAAGAACTCAGTGTTAGGCTTGGATAGCAGTCAATTAAACCTGAGAAGCAGGCTACCTGTTAGAGCAGCTGCATGCAGTGAACAGGAAAAAATAAAAATAACAAGAAGAAGGCGTAAGGAAGACATTATAACATATATGTCATCCGCTGCCTCAGGAGCAGACATACTTACACATGCTGCTTAAATGTGACTACTCCTTCTGCTCTTTGAATGTAAGTCCTGTGAAGATGCCACATCACTGGGCATTTCTTCATGCCTTCTATTTGGCATTACAGCTAAATGAATGCTGTGTGTTTCACATACATGTCCGTGTCCTGCTGCCCACCCCCACAGTAACAGACATACATTCAGTGTCATACTCCATATAAATGCACGTGGATAAAATGATTGCTAGTTTCTAAAAATGTATTTAGTGGTATTATTTAGACATATTATATTTCATAAAAGAGAAAATGGAGCATTTATAACACAGTCTCAGAAACAAACGTAAGCATGTCAGGTAACCATTAAACACTTCTGCATGTCAGTGATTTAAATTATGTTAAAGTAGAAAAAAAACATGGCAGCGCAATTATAAATGTAAGCATAATTTAATATCTGTTAATTAATGTCATGGTTATGCATATTAATGTATTATAAACAAAATGCCATGTAAGACAATGGGTCAGAAAGAACAATAGCTTGCAGATTCCAGAAAACTTCGGCTTTCATATCACAGAACAATATTGTTACTTTATCCACCCATGTGCAATTGAAAATGTACTCCACTTATATTTAAGGTCTATATTAAATCATTAAAAAAGAGAACGCTGATTTATCGGCCCCATGTAAGCGAAAGCTTACAATCCCAAACACTTGGAACAGAGATTTTTTTCTCAGGAAAAAAAAATCACTGTTCCACAAAAAAAAAAATAAATAAAAACTTCAAAACATTACATAAAGTGGGGGGCTGTGTCCCCCATACCCCCCCTACTTAAAAATACCAACTCCGAGATCATACTATAGTGAGGTAAATGGCAAACGAATGGAGGCAGCCAAGCAATTTCTTTCCCAAAGAAAGAAATCACTTATATGCCATTTTGGTATTTTGCTGTTTCATGCTCTCGGGTTCGATCAAGACGTATTCAAAAGATTGCGTCTTCAATTATATAATAGGAACCCTGATATTTTATGCAAATATAGAAGGATTGCTTTTCTTCAGGAAACTAGTTATTTAAAACTGTAAGTTCTATACTATCTTAATGGAAGAAGTATCCATTAACGGTATAAATAATGTTTAGAAATTCAAGCAATATTAACATGATGGAACTTCTTTCTCACTTGCAGCATCAGTTTTTCCCCACAGCAGGAAGCAGACAATGAGTTATTACAATCCATCAACACCTTATTCTCAGAAGCAAGTGTAGCCCAAACCAGTGTGTTACACTCTGCAAATGTTTTTCTAATGTGTGTAATAAAACATGCAGGAGAGACATGCGGTATTATGTATGTACAGCTGAGTTAAAGAGCACCTACTGTGAAATATAGCATAGTGGGAAAGGAAGTATAAATCATCTAACAGTATCCTGAAGAAAGTATGAGAAGTCAAAGAGTTTATTTGTAAATCTTTTACATGTGCACATATGCATGCACACACACACATAGGCATGTATATATACACACAGATATACACGTGCATGCATGTATGTATGCAGGGGTGCCCACCCACACACACACACACACACACACACACACACACACACACACACACACACACACACACACACACACACACACACACAATATATGTGTGTGTGTGTGTGTGTGTGTGTGTGTGTGTGTGTGTGTGTGTGTGTGTGTGTGTGTGTGTGTGTGTGTGTGTGTGTGTGTGTGTGTAAGTGCATATTCACAATGTACAATACAGTTGTTACATATACAGAAGGTACAAGTGCAGGATATAAATGTAAAGCTAAATCCTTGACTGTTTGAATGAGTTGTTAGGGTATTTGGCTTTGAGCCATTACTGGAATCTCTTCATGCAGAAAATGACCTCCAGACCAGTAGGCTCTGTGGCTGTTTTAATCATTTATTGAATTAGTTAATAACTCATTGTTCGATATTGCAGCAAATAAGGCAGATGATTTGCCTTTAAATTTAGAAATTACCTAATATCAGAGCAGCGGGAATATCTCTATGTGCCCCAGAGCCACAAAGGCCCTTGTCATATTGTGCTTGATGAACTAAATGACATATTGCAATAGTGGCATAATAGCGGCTTGTATCAAGATAGGAATGCACAGAGGAACCATTTGGCTTGGTGTTGCACAGGTAGAAAATAAACAGCCCTGCCAAAATGCCCACACCATTGTCAATTAATGGCCATCTTGTTTTTAAAAGTAACTCTACTCTCTCCACACTGCATCCCCTTCCTGTCATAATCCTCCAGTCATTGTAGAAGCAAGACAAACAATGGTCTAAAACCATCAGTTTATTATAAAACAACAAACAAAGCTTTCGAGTTAACAAACTCCTCTTCAGTATAGTGTTAAAATCTTCCCATCAGAATGAGGAAGAATTTTAACATGGTCATTAAGGTTTCTGCCTTATTACTTTAAGGGTCTGGAGTTTAATTTTGTTCAGTGGTCTTTGCCTGTGTGGTATTTGTATGTCTTCACCATATCTCTGTAATATTCCTTTAGGTGTTATAAATTCCTTCTCAGTCTCAGAC
This sequence comes from Protopterus annectens, assembly GCF_019279795.1. Classification (NCBI taxonomy): domain Eukaryota; kingdom Metazoa; phylum Chordata; order Ceratodontiformes; family Protopteridae; genus Protopterus; species Protopterus annectens. The sequence goes on from NC_056731.1 coordinate 64,518,511, forward strand.
ACATATTAATTAGCTGTCTGTGTTAAACTGTCCAAATGTCCAAAAGATAATAAAAAATTAAGCATATAAATATATAAATATATAAAAACGGGTTAGCTCACAACATCAAAGGCAATATCAAAGTGGCTTAATCGTACAGCATATTTACGTGTGTGTGTGTGTGTGTGTGTGTGTGTGTGTGTGTGTGTGTGTGTGTGTGTGTGCATAAAAAGAAACAGCCATTGTTAGCTGGCAGTATGCTAACATCAAAATGTTGAAAACAACATTGACATCCCAGTAAGCATGGCCCATGAAACAGCAATGGCATATGAAATCTTTCATATGTAAAAAAAAATAAAATGAATCAATATTTTTTTGCAGGAGAAAAAAGCCATGCCCTGTACTCACTCGCATCCCACACTAATTATATATTCTAACTCCAAGATCGCACAAACACAGGGTCAACGGAAATTTCCCAACCCTTGGATTTGTGCAGCCTTGTTTACCAGTCTATCAACTGCCTAGTCTACTATATCACTATAGCACCCGTCTGCACACACACACCCACACACACACACACACACACACACACACACACACACACACACACACACACACACAAATGGTTGCAATTCATAATAACAAAGATTCAAAAGACTGCAGGTTCTTTCTTCCTTGATTCGCTATCTTAAAAGACTAAAATCTTTTAATACGAGTTATTTTATGTGCAAAATCAAGATACAGCAGCAAATGGGAATTCTCCTTTTCCCTCTGTTCTGCAATCACTGAGTTGGTATATATAATTAGCTGGGAGTGAAGCGGGTACAGGGGAGCTTGCCTCTTGAACAAAACATTATTTAGTCTAGTTTTTTTTTTCATTATTTGTTATTCAATCTGTTTACCAATGTATTTTTTGTTTTCAAACATTATATATATATATATATATATATATATATATATATATATATATAGGTACATAAATAGATATATTCTCACACACACACACACACACACACACACACACACACACACACACACACACACACACACATACGCACACACACACGCACACACACACACACACACACACACACACACACACACACACACACACACACACACACAAAATATATGCATATGATTCTATTCTTTTTGCTGATTTGCCATTGGGCTCAAACTTATTTATTTCATATAGCCTTTGCGGGTATGAGATGACCTGCATTTTTATTATATGTGAGTATATATACCACCCGGTGTTGTAACCTTTGGCTCTAGATGATGGTCACTGTTGATGGGACATGCTCACCCCATGTGCAAAATGGGAAAAAGGGAGTTATGGATGGATGGATGCATATACATATATATATATATATATATATATATATATATATATATATATATAGTCATTTGTTAGACTAAATGAACAAAATGTCAAACTTTCAATGGTTGACCATTCTGAACATCAAACCATCTTTTGTGTTGGTTGCCAGTATTTGTATGGAGGGCTAAGAAACTTGTCCTCTCCTAAGTTAAGTTTGAGCTCAATTTTAGTATATAAAAGTAGCAGAGGGTGTGGGTTGCTCACAGGGAAACTTGCCTCCTTGCATAAAAGCAATTGTTTTTTACTTCTGATTTTATTTGGTTTAATGTTTTGGGTCTATATTATGTTGCCGAAAAAGCAAAATAGCCAATGTCATTTCAGCAACACATAAACAGTGAAAAACAACTAACACAAATGGCCAGGTCACCATTTCTTTTCCTAGGGAAAAATCACTTGGCTGTCACCGTGAAATTGTCCTTTACCCCACTGCAGTGTGATCTCGGAGTTGGTATATTTAGTTAGTGGGGGGTATGGGTCTACCGATTTTTTTTCCCTAGGAAAAAAAAAAATCGGTGACCTGGCCATTCGCATTAGTGGTATTTCGCTGTTTATGTGTCGCTGAAACAGCATTCGCTGTTTTGCCATTTCGGCAACATAATATAAACCCAATATTTTACATTTTGAACTTTTGTTTTGCTGATCTTTTAATATAGAGTGATATATATATATATATATATATATATATATATATATATATATATATATATATATATCTGTGTGTACATACTTTCTGTTTTATTTAAGGTATTTACCCCTACTGCCTGATGATCATCCGACACCTCCCAACCAATGAACCTATTTTTTCTCCATCACAGAGGCAAAAATCATCCAGAACAGGCATTCATTTAGGCAGCCATTTGGGTGGTTTGGCTTTATCTTGTTTATGCCCTTCATCCTGCACACACTAAGGAAAGCACCAGGAGGGATGTGCATTAGGCTGACTGCAGAGACCTTTACCTGATGTCTGTAGGGGTCATTTTTTGAAGCAGCCCAACCTCTCCCCAGGAAGCATGATGAAGGTTTTCCTAGTCCTCACCGGGGAGATTGCATCAACATCCTTTTGTCACTTAGTGCATATAACTCTCCTCACTTACTAGGAGAGGCAAGCGAGTTGTATCCCTTCAGTTCTCTCCCTCCTTGCTTAGCTCTTCCTGTGCTGGCACTGCTAATCAAACCCTGGTCACCTGGGATGCAATTATGTCTCCATCCCACTGTTCCATGGAACCAGGCCTATATATACTTAGAAGCTTATTTTATTGTATCTACTAGCTTTACATACATTGTATTTACTTTGCATGTTTTATATGTTTTATTCATTATTAATGTAACAGTGTTTTTGTGACAAAACAGTTAATGAAACTGAAGCTGAACTTGATTCACATTGCATCAATCATAATCCAGTGAAACTTGACAAAGCAAACCTTGGAAATAGGCTTTAACATGGATTCTGCTGAGGGCAAGTATTATTCTCCCAACTTCTTGTGTCAACAAATCATATGTTGCTGAATTATAACTGTCTATGAAGCCACTAACAACTGTTCAACTATATGCACATATACATTTACCTTATGTTCTAGCTCATGGATAAAAAGAGTCAGTAGTGGATCATTTCTCTTATCTTGTTAACAAAATGTATACATTATAAATTATCAAATTCAGGAGTAACAAAGAAATAGCCCATTTCCTATATTCCACTCTTCCTGAAGATGTCAAATATGTCCCCTGACTGTCTGAGTAAAGTTGACTGATTCTCATGTATAGTTGTCTTGTCCTCGGGAAAAGGTAAGAAGTGGTGAATATTCCTGCCCCATTTCTCTCTGTCCACATGACATGTATTCTGCAGTAGTCATAATCAGTGGAGCCACACACAGGAATTACATACAATATGAGTAGTAGAGACACAGCACCCCACATCTGCGCTGCACAGCAGTCTTTGCTCTTCTACAAAAATTAATCTGAAGTACTTTTCTGTTTGATACACAATTCTGATTTATAGCTATATGTACAGTTAATTACAGTAGATGATTACCTTGTCATTCTACACTAGCAGTCTCTCTATCTATATTTATTATATTTATCTTCACAACAGAATAAGTTAAACGGATATGTTAACGACATGTATCTAAAAGAGAGTACAAGGTATTTTGTTTATCACTACCATTCTTGTGTCATCATAGAATCTTTCACCACTCTGACACTGTTGTCAGGCCGCATGATTCATATAAATGGATCTACTCTGCTACCATGAACTGCAACAAAGAGTAATGAAACACAGCACTAGTATTACAGTAAAAGGTAAACTGCCTAGATCCGCAATCAAATAACTCCTTTCAATAAAGCAGGCCCCAAAATGCACTTTTTGTGGGGTGTGTCCCTTCACTATCACACCACCCTTACTTACACCTACTAACTCCAAATTTGCTGCATTTTCAGAGAAAGAGTAAAATCAAATGCAAAGTTCAAATTTGTCCCAACTCTTTCTTATGTGTTGGACCCATTGAAAGCAGTACTGAGGTTTGAGTAAAAATGAGTACAGTAATACAGCTGTGAGGTAAAGTAGGAACACATTTTCCAGGCAGCTAGATACTGAACTGCCGAGTGCAATACATTTAAATCAGTTACAGCCCTAGTAGTGACAATATTAATATTCACTGCTGAGCTAGTCACTCTATTTAAAATCAGATAACACAAACTTAACATTGATTTGTTTGTGCCATAAACACTTACACCATGTTGTGTATCACAGAAAAATGTATCTTCTTTTCTGCAAACACATAGCTAGCTTAAGAAAGAAAAAAATGGAAAAATCTATTTTTTTCATGTTTGCATTCCATTATATTAGCTTGAAGGCAGAAAGAGACACTAAGACCATTGACTCTACTTTGTAGGTTCCTTTACATTATGCTTGCCCTCCATCCCTGCTTTGCCCCAGGCAGTGGAAGCCTTCTATGTAACTAATTCTAATTTCAAAAGGCATCTCCTCTAGATCCAAAGAAGTCCTAATTCCCCCTTTATTCATATCTCACTAGACCCATTATTAAATATAATGCTGCTTTTAACATGTATTTGCCTAAACATATCACTTACTTTGTGAGACCTCAGGGATTCCTCACTAAAAGACAATGGCCTCAAAACATTGTTATCAGAGAAGACTTACAGCCATTTATCTGCACTCAATACCCCAGTGGGATCTGTGTCTAGTCTTTTGAGTTTTTTAAGATCCAGCCCTCTTTGGCCTCTATTTATTTACAGAACAAATAGTTCTTCCAATACCAGGTTATAGAAACCAAATATCCATCAAAAAGGAAATAAGGCATGCTGGTATGATAGTTTCATATCCCAGCATAACCCCCACCTCTGGAACAAACGTCCACTACATGTCACTACAGCAGAACTGTAAGTCATCATTCAGGTCATCAGTCAAAATGGTTATACATAGAACTTGAAAAAGTGCAGTCTATGTGGAAAAATAGTGCTAAAATATTATGTCACTGCCTTTTTTGAAGAGGAAGAGGGTGTATTTACTCTAACTGATTCAACTGGGTTGATATTTAGGCTTTGAAAGTAAATCCAATGTTGTTGCCTGCAGAGCTTTTTAATTGGCATTATGGTCACTCAGTTGCCATACTTCATCTCTCCATAGCTCTGAAATAGCTAATGTCATCTCAAGGTAAATTAATGGGATTAAGTTAGTAGCATGTTGCCAACAAAATATGTTTACTGATGATAATTTTACCAAATTATATTTATGTAATTAGTGAGAAATTTACAGACTGATAAATGTCTAAGTTTAAAAAGAGTATTTGTGTTGCTTCTGGTTTAGGGTAGTAGGATGATGTACATGATTTGGCAAATCTGTTATTTGGATGCTTCTCTTATGCCCTCTCAAACTCCAGGTCTTGAAAAAAAAAAGTACAGTCGTTATCACACTTAACTATTCCATCAAGTAAAAAAAAATCAAAACCTCAGTACTCAAAAAGAACTATAATTTTCTGCAAATAACATCAGCAAGTGCAAATAAATCATACTCTCTTATTTAATTAATTCTCATTCCAAGATCACTGTGACATGGAGAAAGGCCATCCAGTACTCGTATTATAATGTAGTTGTGACATCCCTCCTTTGGGCCAGTAATCAAGAAGCCTCAGTCATAACCACAGACACTGGTGGGGAATGTTCACTTAGAACAAAGATAGATACACACACAGTTTTTTTCAGATGCAGCTCTTTGCACCAAGCACAATTTCCTTTAAAAGCACAGAGGGAACACACTTCAGTCCTGGGGCTGGGTTTCCGTCTCCAGGTCCCAAATAAGACTCTCCATGGACACAGCTATAGGATTAAGTCCTTAGCTAGGTGTTCCAAGCCAAGTCCTTCACCAACCTCTCTGTGAAATTAGGTAGATACACTGCCACCAGAACACCCACAAAGCCAGCTACTCTAAGGCTCTTACCAGGTGACCCAATTACTCTTAGTAAAATTAATACTTACAGAAATGGTAATGTTTGACCATTCAGCAAGAGTTTCAAGAGAGTGATACCACAGTGCTACCAAGTAAATGCAAGTACTGTCAAGGATTAAAATATTTTCTAAAAGACCAGCCACAATGAAAGGTTTAGATATATTTAGCAATAAATAATAAAATAGAAAACATGAAAATGTTGAATATCTATCTACAATAAACACAAGAGTTTCATTTCACGGGATATATTAAAAAAACAACACAGATGGAAAGAATCAGACAGATACAAAAAAAAACAATATTTAACTAGTCTCACTATATTTCCCTAACTGACTGAAGAATTACTGTTCCATACTTACTACAGCAAGGCAAGATGAAGCAGATGAGTGGCTTTGTTGTCAGTTCCAATGACAGAGTGCTGAATGTTCTCTGTCACATCTCTCAATAGTATCTAAATACAATTTTAGTGATGGCTACAAAATGACATCACATCTGGTCACTTGCCTCTGTGGTTCCCACACTACCCCCTCACTAGAAACTTGAGCCAGGATCTGGCAGAGATGTGTCACAATACACACCTAAAGCTTTGCTAAGATTCATTCTAGCATCTGAAGACTGCAAAACAATTCCAACAATTTCTTCCTTCTGCAGAGACTAACCAGCCATTTACTGGCATCCTGCGGTAGCAATTCATTCACCACTAAGGACAAAAAGAGCAGGACCTCAGCCCAGACATTGCATCTCTGGCTGCATTCAGACCTGTGAGATAAAACCTTTATGTCCTAAACCAAGAAATTTCATTTCAAACTATTTTTCTAAAGTTAAGTTGGGCTGAGCTTAACCCCTTCCCTTCACTTCTAGCATCCTCTGTTAACATATATACATTTCATCAGTTACAACACGGTATGACATACACACACACATATATATATATATATATATATAAATATATCTTTTCTGTCCAGCAGGACCCTCTATTGATACATGTTTAGCACAAGCAACTTTACAAATACATTTTTAACACAAGCATCTGTACAAGTCAGTTTGATATTCAAATGGCATGTAATTCTTTATAAAACTCCAGCTTGCTATGCTGGCATATGTTATACATGAATTGCCATACTCTTTCTGGCACAGCTGGCATTATGTCACATCATAAAAACAAAAGAAACGGTCAAGCTACGCCAAATATTTGGCGTAGCTTGGCAGATTTTTTTTTTGTTTGTTTTTGTGCTATTTGTTCTAGTTTGAAATGGCAAGCTCATCACGGTTCTCTGTTTTTTTTTGTTTTACTCTGTCACATCATTACAGTAGTATTATGCCACCCCCCACCCCTACCTACTGACTGTCAGTCCCTTATACTCAATTAGCCCATTTATACCCTATAGGGTAAGAGCAGATCACTATTATTAATATTGCCATCATGGTTGTTCTTTGTAGGCCTTAGGTTTACTCATTGGTGCCTGATGTGGATCCCACATCACCACAAAGATCAATTATCCCCTCTTCCTGCATCCATTTGCTAAGAAGGGCTGCCAGTTGGATTACTTGCCAGCCCTCACTTCCATATGGCAAAACATTCACCAGACCACCTGTCCTTCCCTCTGGGTAGGTGAATTTGCAATTGCCATTTTCTCCAACCCTCCTCTCTGCCTATAATTTCCTGCATCTGAGCCACTAATCAAATTCAGATTCCTCGGTTGACAGTTTAGGATTTATCCTTTTCTGATAGACAGCTGATACTGTGGTACTACAATTCTGGAGTGAGAATTGGACACTAAAATGTGACTCTGCATACATCACTACAATGTACTGTACACAAACACAAAAGAAAAAATGTACCATTCAGCATCTATGCTCATCTTAATACAATCTGAACAAATTCATCTTTAACACTAGAAGAAAAATGATTTAATCCATTTTTATTACAAATGAAAGTAGCTGGTATAGTAGCTGGTATAAGATAATTATCTTCCTGCATCTGAAGCATAAGCAGAATGTGGAATTTCTTCTATAACTTCACACATATTTCAGGAAACATTTGTTGTACAAAATGGCAGCCTACTAATTAACCAATATCAGTAGCTAGATGCCTTTCTGTCTTACAATTCACTGAATGTTGTTTTCTCATATTATACAGCATTTGGTAAAAGGACATGCTGACATGTCAAATATAACGAAAAGCATAGAACGCATTTAGATAAGCATCTACACGTTTTGTTATTAAACAATATGAATGATATTCACATTAAATATGAAGTGAGTGGCAGGAAGTATTCACTTGGATACAAAGAAATACAAAGTGAACAAAAAACTTGAAGACAGCATCGGGTAGAAAATATATTGAAATACTTCTAAAATATTTACTTAATTTCAGACAGTATCAAAGGTCAAAGATAGTAAATGTGAACAAGCTGCTGTAATCTGTAAGAGGTGAACGAATACTCATAAGAGCAAACTCTCTTACAAGATTGTTTTTTAGCCTTTTTTGCTGCTTTCCATGTGAAGTTGTCTGTTCATGTTGTGAAGAGTCTGGAAATTTGCCCTTATCCTGCTGTTGTGCAGCCTTGGAGTTGGTATATATAATTTTCAGGGGATATGCGGCATACAGAGGGGCTCCCCCCCCCCCACAAAGCTATTTTTTTATCTTTTTTGTGCATTGATCTTTTTAGCATTGATCTGAAAAGATTGCTCTTTTTCATATTTTATAAGTGACGATTTACTTAGTGATGAGACAATCAAACAAGCAATTAACAGTGAGACATAAAAATCTTGGAGACAGTGTGGTTACTACATAATGGAATGTTTTAACACGAGTACTGTTTTTACAAGCCAAACAGGATGCAGGAGTGACAATTCCTATACCATATGAGAATGCATTTAAACTTACAGTATATTATTTTAAAAAGTCTGATGGATTGCAAATTTCTAACCAGGTTAATCTCACTGTTTATTTTTATGTGAGTGTTTTAATACTTTTATATAATGTTATGTTTTTGATGTGTTCACTTAATTTAAAGCCCCTTAGAAGATGCACTGATTAATACATTTGAAAAGTCTAATTTCTGAAGAAGTCAGCTTCTTCATGGTTGTATTACCTGTCTCTTCAAAAGTTAAAACAAAGCTGACAGCATATTAGTGTTACAACACAACATGGAAGGCTTAAGTGACCATGCATTTGGTCTAGCATATAGATGTAGCCAAAGAAAGAATGTTACTTTTAGGTATTCCTTGATTTTATTTGTTCCACAATTTCAAAAAACATTTTGTGTGTGTGTGTGTGTGTGTGTGTGTGTGTGTGTGTGTGTGTGTGTGTGTGTGTGTGTGTGTGTGTGTGTGTGTGTGTGAGTGTGCTTGTGTCTGCAGCAGGAAGTTTTGACTTCAGGGACAACACTAAAACATAACAATGGGTAATTGAATTCCTCCACATTCTACAATATCCATCCGAATACTGCAGGTCAGTGTTATGGACAGTGTAATTTCTGCCCAGTATTACAAATCAACAGACAAACAACCCTAATAATTACACTATTGTCACCTGCACAGGTAATGAAAATGTTATTACTCTGCCACTAATTATTGTTATCAGAGCTTATTAAATGAACAAAGAAAAGCATCAGAATAATAAAAGCAGTGTTTTAAGAAGATAAAAATGGGGTCTTCTGCTATCAGTTGCCAAGTAGATATGCATATGATACAAAACTGCATTTGGTGATTTCAAATAATCTGTAAGAAAGAGTTACTTTGGTGCATCCTGAAGAAAAAACAATCACTTCATCAGTTTCCTTGAAAGCACTTGTAATATCAAACTGTTGTCTAAGAGCATACCATAACAATGACTTATGGTTGCAGCCATATTATATGCTTTTTATTTTATCTTATTTTATTTTATTTCAGGTTGACACAGCATAAATTTCACCCGGGTAGTATGTGTAACTTGTGTTTTAATAAGACAAAGCCATTCATTAGTAAATACTGCATTACACAGAGTGGAACATGAGTTACTGCTATTGCAAAATGATGTTATTTAGGACAAAAATGTCCTACCCCTTTTAAATGAGGTCATTATATAGATGTTACTGTTTAATGTGCTCCTGTGGCTTGTTCCTTGAAGGCAGCTTCTAAAGCATGTAATGCACATGCGCTCAGTATGTACATGCAATGCTTGTACAATGCACGACTGTTTCTATTGACGTTTTCTTTTGCTAGGATTAAGAAGTGTGTATTCATGGATCTGCTTCCTTGGACAAACCTGGCATCTATACAGAACTGCATTTAAGCATGAAACAAAGCCACAAAGATCCCTATCCTATACAAATCATAAATGAAGTACAAATGCTAAAAACTTTCAATGAAAATTACACAGCCAACCCCAGTGTGACTTTCTGAACCATCTATTGACTGGTAAATGCTATTCAAATGGCACTGATCAAGTCCACTCACTGACCACAAGTGGCTCCATCATCTCAATTTTGTATTATTCTGAAATGCAATTGTATTTATATTTTCTTAGTTTACTGGTGGTGGTGCTCCTGATGGGCTTGTTCAGAGACATGCTGATGGCTTTATCCAATCTGATTGTACATTTTTAAATAATAATCATTTTTATTGTATAATTATGAATACAGTGTTCCATTGTAAAATGAATGCCACAGAAGAGAGAATCTTAAATTCTAGTGACCATCTTTAAATTCATATTTCATTCAAAATTTATTGGGGCCAAAAGATAAAATTCAAAGCACATGGCAGTTCTGTTGTTTACGCCTTCACTTAAATAGAGTAACATTTTGTGAAAAAATAATATGCCCTCCACTGAGTGACTTTCATTATTAAGTACTTTAACTGCAACCCAGTTTCTATAACCCAAACGATTTACAGTCATGTAGCAAAGAATGGGTTAATATATTAGTAGAGCGGGATCAACTCAAAAGAACAAAAATTAAAGAGGAAACTAAAATGGCATGTCAGGAAACATTGAAACAAACAAATATGACTGTATTTGAACAATTTTTGAAAAACACTAATGAAAAATTCACATCATATGAAATTGAGATTATTAAAAGGAAAAAGAATAAACTGATGTGGGACATGAGGGACTATGAGCGCAATAATGCATTTGAGGTCATCAAGTGCTCACATACGCATCAACACGTTAGATTCCAGGAAGACCAAGGAACAATGGAAAAGGCCAATGGAGAATATGGAGCATCGTCGACGGAATATGAAAGTGAAGATGAGTATCCCCAGTTGCCGAAGCCAGAAAATGGAAAATACATGTATCAACAGTTCCATAATGAATCGAATGCAAAGGGCATATGGAAGAGGTCATGGAATGAGCAAGAGCAACAAAGGGGGGATGGATATGAATATAGGAAAAATAAATGAGGAAAATGGAACTGAATGTGAACGTTTTAGTGGGATTTTAAACTCTAATTATGTAGTGAATTTATCTAATGTTACACTTTCAGAGATGGATCTTAATGTGCTAAATAAGGGACTTAAATTTGTCCCAACAGTTTTACCCAGATTACATGAAATGAAAATTGAAATTTTCAAGTTTGTGCGTAAGTTATATTTAACTTCTCAGTTTTGTAATGAATTGCATGAGTATGATTTAAATGCTTCTAGTGTTGATACAGAGGATAGTAACAGTAGCTTTTCTTGTGATTCAGATGTAACAACAAATGCATACTGCAAATTGAACACAGAAACAATAGTACATAAAAGTAACTATCTACCTCTGTTTAATAATGAAACGTTGCAACAGTATTCAATGCTTATAAATTATATTACAGAAAAGGAATATAACAATTTTATAAAAAGGAAGGATATTAAATATAATCTTACTAAAGATGAATGGGAAAGCTTGAATAGTTTAAGTAAGAGAAGGGACACAGTAATTAAACCAGCGGACAGGGGGGGGAAAGTTGGTGATACAACATTACACGCAATATTTAAAAATGTGTTATGTACATCTTAACAATAAGGACATTTATACATTAATAAATATGGAACAATATCAGCAAGCAATCCAGGTGTATGAGAAGTTATTAAGGAAAGAAGTTAGATTATATTACCTTTCTGAGGAAGATATAAATTACAAATTTACAAGTAAGGGAAGTCAAATGGATACATTTTATCGTGTGCCTAAAATTTATAAAGGCATGATAAATCCTTCAAGCAGACCGATAGTGTCTGCCTGTGCATATTTCACTCATAACATTTCATGTTTATTACATCAGTGCTTGATGCCAAAAGTCATAACTTTACCTTCATATATTAAAAATGCAGTGGATTTTAAAGAAAAACATAAAATAAATTAGATGGGATAAGGACAAATACTTTTTAGTAATGGACGTGGTTAATTTATACACAAGTATAAAACATCAGCATGGGTTGGAAGCAGTTCTTTATTTCTTGGGTGACAGCCCCAGAACACAGTATATAATAGAACTAGTCCAATTTTGCTTAGAGAATAATATATTTGAATTTAATGGAGATATATATAGGCAGTTACAGGGAACAGCAATGGGGCAGCATTTGCCCCTATGTATGCCAACCTGTTCATGGGACTGTTTGAGAACCTTCATATTTATAGTAGTACATTCTTTAATGGATGTGTGGAGAAATATTACAGATACATTGACGACTTAATATTAGTGTGTAAGGGGGGATCAAAATTTGTCCTAAAATTTATAAAAGACCTTCATAATAATAAATTTGAGATACAATTTGATGGCATACAGTTAGGACAGAATGTTAATTTTCTGGATTTAAGGGTAGAAGGTAGGGAGGATGGTAGCATTAGAACTAAAATATATAGAACATTTGAAGAAAGGGAGTATTTATTACATGGAGAGAGTTTCCATCCAGGATACATAATGGAGCAATACCATTTGGAGAAATGTTAAGAATAAATAGAATGTGTAGCGATCTAAAAGATGAGGAAGAAGAAATGCATACAACTGCGGAAATGTTTATAAATAGAGGATACCAAGTTGAAAAAATACAACAAGCTATAAATAAAGTAAGTTTAAAAAGATATGGGCGAAAAGTAACTTACAATACAGCGAATGAGAGAGAAAATCAAGGTAACATGAATTCAAAAGAAAATGTATTTTTTGTGACAAAATATATCCTTTTTATTGAGAAGTTTAAAGAAGGAATAAAATATGGATGAGATTTATTAGGAAAAGATAAGCATTGAATACATGTTTACAATAAGAAGGTAATTTTCTCGTACACTACAGGTAGAAACTTGAAAGATTTTTTAGTGCATAGGAATTTTGAGTTACCGGATAACATAAGATGTAGAGAAATGGGTCAACAAGGAACCTTCCCATGTGGTAAATGTAGCATCTGCCCTTTTCTAAAGAACACTTTCACAAGGGTGAATGGGATAAAATTTCAGGAAAGAGGCTTACATAGTTGCACCAATGAAGGAATAATTTATTGTTTAAAATGTCCATGTAATAAATATTATATTGGAGAAAGCAAAAGAAGTTTAGCAACTAGAGTAAAAGAGCATATACAAGATATTACAAAGGGCAGCAAATACAGCCCAGTTGCATTGTATTTCCTTGAAAAACATGGGGGAGAATTTAATGAACTACAAGTAACCATTTTAGAGCGTATTGACAGGGTAAATTATAGCAATGGAGATATAAAAAAGAAGTTAAGGGAGAAAGAATCTATATTTATTTTAAAATATAACACATTAAGTCCAGCAGAACTTAATCAAGAATGTAATTGGAGATGTTTTTTATAAATTTGTTTTTATAAAATACTGCTTTAAATGTTATAGAAATTAATGAATTGATGTTAATTGATTGATTGATACTTTGTAAGAAGTATTTAATGAAGTTATTTCTGAACAAGTCATACCCTGTTAAAGGCTTGTTTAAGCAGATGCGCTAGAGCAGTCATTTGGTGCATTTTGTCTTAATAAAACGTTAAAGATTTGCTGGCTGCTTCTTCATTCTATGTGGTGAAATAATTTACAGTCATACCTTAATAATAGTACCACAGGTCGTTGTCCAGGAGACAAGAGCTGCTGCCAAGACAGAAAATTATACCTATCAAAAGAGGGAAAATTCTCTGAGATTTTGTTATTCTAGATTACAAGGCTTCTGGGGCCTTCACAGGCTTACTGTCGATTCTGCACGTGCAAAAACCACAATTAAAATTCGTAGTGCATCACCAGCAAAAACTCAGCTCTTTGTTGCTGCCATTCAGGATATTTCTAATGATAACATCATAGGGAAAGTATTTAGAATATTCAGTATAAAATACAGTTAGCAGAAATGTAGAACAATAGACACTGTTAAAAATATGTTACAAATGATGAAGCTATGTATTGTAAATGAGATATCCATACATTTATAAGTTATACATTGCAGTCTTCAAACATATTGCCTTGGGGTACTAAGTAGACTCAAACCATAAGGTCAATGCATGGCTCATATGTGCATCAGTGTATGAACTTTGTGCAAAATTAGAAATATTTCACAATAATTATTAACCTATGCTTTTTATGTATAGCATGCTTATATATATCAGAAGACAGGTTTCCTACAGCAGAGGTATCTCCATTAAAAACAAGCTTTGTGGCTTTAGTAATGTTTTTTTTTCTTTTCTTGAGGATAGCAAAAGTACATCATATGCCAATAGATAACATATATGGATCATTTTCTTTACAGATATTTATATTATGTATTTGTTTTCTTCTTCAGTAGTGCTTATATAACAAGGTCTAAAAAAATAAATGCAAGCTTAACATAGATCAAAAAGTTCACTAATCTCACAAAAATTCAAGATCTAACCAAGAAGGGAGTAAAACTGAAACTAATCTTGGCAGCGGTAAAGGTAAAATGAGGGATTCTAAATTACAGTAATAAACTCAAAGAAATTGTTCAAGAATGTAAAATACTGTTCTGCAATGCTATGGCAATACCTAATGTTCTTGGAAACAAGGCTGCTAACAGTTTCAAAAATGGTAAAAAGTTGAGTATATTTCCAAGAGCAAAGGAACACTGTAACCATAAATTTTAGACTTGTTATAATAGACTTCAGAACAATGGAAAACATTGTCAAAACATTAGCTGCATGGATCTCTGTAATATTCCTTGAAACTTACTGTGGTAGCACAACTTTCCATCTAAACGAAAAGTCATTGACTTCTGTTTGAGCTAGTTCAGTTGATCAAATAGCAGCTGATAGAAATTTACTGGCCTTTTCAGTACAAGATCACAATACACGTAGGATCGGCGAAGATGCCATTTTCTCTACTGTAGTACAATCTCAGCAGTAGAATATAAGTAATGTGGGGGTTGGGGGTGCAGGAAGGCTTGCTTCCTGCAAAAATGCATTTTTTCAGTCCTTTGTGGATTTGTGGATCGATGTTTTTGTTTTGACAGTTAGGTTTCAATCATTGTAGGATCAACTAATTGTCCTTTTGACAAAAGGTTATGTTTCCCTTATTGCATATGGTCAAAGATCAACTGGACAATCTTTATCGATTATTATGTCTACCGAGTTTCTAGAAAAAAGTTATATTCTAGAACTCATAACAAGTAACTGTGGTCCCAATATATAAAGGAAAGGTCACTGGTCAGCTGCAATAACCATAAACATATAAACCTCATATGCTTACCATATAATGTAACGGACTGGACAGCCAAACAACTAACGTAGGTTGACACACATAATTTACTCCTTTTTGAATATTTACCAGTTTGAATTTGTGAAAGAAAGAGCATGTCTATCACAACTAATACAATTTTCCTAACAGGTCATAGCTGTACTGCATGAAGCTTATGGTACATACAGTCTAGAGGAAACTGAGTAATACTGTGAAACTACATCACACAGAAATGTTGCTGATAAGTTTAATAGGCTAAAAATAAATGTGTAAATTATTCACGTAGTCAAGCTGTGATTAAGCAAAACAACGCAAGTCCACAAGGGAAGTCTTTCAGTGGACCCAGATTAGGTGGTGAATGGTGCTCTGTAGGGCTCTGCTCTAACTTTACTATTTTGCTTTTAGATAATTTCAGACTGCAAAGTTAGAAATATAGTCATATCTTCTATTCAGATTTAGTGTTAGATGAACAGTTTGATAAAATACATCCCTGGAGCAGCAGCAAGAAATAATGCAGCATAGTAAATTATGTAAAAATGAAAAGATATGGGAAAAAAGGGAGCCATTTCATCAACAGGACTTAAGATGACAACATGAACAATCTATCTTCCTTACTGTAAATCAACAAGAACAGATGTCTGTATGTAAATGTAATAAATGAGCAGGGTTTAAACAAATAGCAGACAGGGCTCAGAGATGGATCAGAGGTGTAACCTATATATGGTGTTCCAGGAGAAAGAGCAAAGGAGAAACAGTAAAAAATACAAAAAGATACAGTAAGGTAGGAAAACAGCATCACCTAGAATCCAGTGTCACATTGTTTAATAGAATAGTCAGATTTACCCAGATGAGGGGTGAAACACGAAAAATATCTAAACACTGCTGGTTGCACATAACTACACAAGATTTTTTTGCTCACTTTTTTTCTGCCTGTTGGTATTCCCCACTTTGTAACCCAGTCCGTATGCCTACATGTTAACTTAAAAAAAAACTTCCCATAACACTGCCACTACAAAAGACACACTCAGACACACAGAAACACACACTACCAACACTACATCTACCCCTTTACTTAATCCTAACTCTAAAACACACACACTTGCACACAAACATACAATCCTACCCCCATCTACCTCCACCCTAACCCTGAGTACCACACAAATACTCTCACCCTCTCCAACTCTACTCACCTTTGGCGTAGAAACCTGCATCTGTGACAGCATAATAGGGAGCCAATTTTATCTGTGCATATCTGCATGTGGAAAAAACTCCAGCACATCATCCTGTTTAACCAACTTAGAAGCATGCTTGTTACTGATGAATATAAAGAAACCTCCACCTTTAGCACCTGTCTGTGTAGCTACTGGTCTAAAAGTGTGAAAGGCACTGAAACCTTGCACTGCAGGGTACTGTCTGCAGCTTTAAATCATGTCTTGGCAACTGCACAGATGTCTAGGTTCTTGAGGATTAGGAGGTATCCATTGTTTTTTATTATGCATAAACATAAACTCTGTCTCATTTTTGAAATGCAATACCTCCTTTTTCCACATCACACAACCATGCCATCTGTTGTTATTTTCACATGAATACAAATGACACACATCAAAGGCTGAGGAAGACAAAATGAGAAAAAGAAACAGCATATCACTGTGTTCCAGAAAACCATAAAATAGGAATGGAAACTAATTATTCCAATTAGTTTATATATTGGTAAAACCTGAATGATTTTATTGCTTTAGGGCCTGACTTTTTTAAAGCCAGACATTTTACAAACTATGGTAGCCTTCACAGTTAAAAGGAAGTTGACATTGCTAATGTAAACAGTGGAAATCCAATGAAGACCAATGGCTTGACATATTATCATAGTAACATAACCACAGTGTAAATATTGCAAGGCATTTTGCATTTCATTGTAAGTTGCTTCTAAAACATGATATCACAAAAAAGTAATGGGTGGGAATGTGTATTGGCAGTAGATGGAAAGGACACACTAAAGTGACCATAGGTATGAGTGTGGAAGTGAGTGTGGTGTGGGAGAACTACCATGGCAGGGTTAGCCACTCAGCAATGTAAACCTTGGCTCTAGAAGATTATCACTGTTGAAAGTGACACCCCAACCCCACATGCAAAAATTGGAAAAAAGGGGATGTGGATGGATGGATGGATGAATAGATGGATACCCAAGAAGGTACACAATAGGTACAAACTTGTGTACAGTTACCTTAAAGCAAGAGCTGTCATGATGAAGCCTAAGAGCTAATGAATTTAGCAAGAAACATTGTGAAAATAACATTAGTAACTAATGGAGTGATCATATCTTGGGAAGTTCATCATCTAACAAATTTCACTTCTGACTTAAACAGTGATCTTGTTGCAGTATTAGCCACATTAAAAATAAATATCAGTAGAATGGAATCCTGCAGCAAAATGCTGCAATCAGAAAATGTCTTTCCTGAAAATGTATCTGCATAATTAGGAGATTTTGTTTATGAATACTTAATAAATTTGTTTTTATTTTTTATTTTTAATGCTTTGTTGAGCAGGTTAATTTCATTGGGGGTGGCCTCTTTTCAGTGACGACATGAGGTGGTATTCAGGCTCACTAGGGGAACTTTGGGCATGGCAGCAAGGATCGTCCCCAACTCTTTTTGATAAGGGCAGTGGGATTTTTTACATCCACCTAAGCTACCATCACCTTAGGCAGACAGGGCTTCAGTTCAATATCTTATGTGAAAACATGCAGCACCCACTATATGCTGCACTTTAGTGCCATTTTTATGGGGGGGGTGAATTAGTGAGTTCAATCACCTGGTGTGAGGATAGAACCCACAATCTTCTTACACTCCATCACCAAGGTAAGTAAGCGATCCAGTGACAGTAATGTTACAGCCTAGCACAAAAAATTGTGCAGTCCATGACTACAAATGAATTTTGACCTGCAGCTAAAAAGGCATCACAGTATTGCAAACATGGATTATGATCATTATATAAACATTTGGATATACAGGGTTGTTTGCTTATGTGTGCCATTTAGCTATTCATAATAAATAAAAAAATAGGAAATTCTACATTGCTATACCTTTTCAAAAATAATTATACTGCAGATAGTTTTAAAACAAAATTGTTTTTATGTAATAAAATCTGCCCTTTCATAGATTGCTTATACTGTTATAATAACACCATTGTTAAACTAACAAAAACTACTAAAGTGTACATTTGCTAGTGGACACAAGTGAAGGAGATGGAAATGCTAGGTGGTAAGCCTGCTTATCAAAGCATTAGAATTATTAATTAGTTCCTAAAATGAAATTATCATGGAAAACAATGGCTGTCATGGTCTTAGATATGACCATTTCATATGCAGCATATTATACACACTGTGAACCACAAGGGCCATTTGTTGAGTAGATGGGAACATACCAGCAGCACAAGTCAACCTATACTGAATTATTTATATTGTACAATGATAAGAGGGTACTGGAGGACAAAAATCCCATTCTACAACTAACTAAAGGTAGAAGATGACACAATGATTTGTTGTTTTATTTCTGTGTGTTGTTTTTGTTCAATAAATATATGAACTGACCATGGGTGCTCTTTACTGGTCAGGCTAGTCATAACACATGATAACTCACAAAGTGACAATGCTTCTACATTGGAATTAACACAGGTAATAAGAGAAATTACATCAAGATTTGGACGAAGTGAACACACATGAAATCACCCAAAACTGGTAAAAAGCATGATAAGCTTGTCAGAAGACTCAGCATTTACAGATATTTCTCCTATGCCTTTTATATACTTCTGCAAAAATGAGAGAGAGAGAGAGAGAGAGAGAGAGAGAGAGAGAGAGAGAGAGAGAGAGAGAGCATTCAGTTCTTCAGAAGTACTAGAAACCATAGCTTATGTAATTGAAGTCGAACAATTCTGCAACACAGAACTACTGTTAATCAAATAAAAAGATGAAAATGTGTATATAGATGAGATACCATAGTCAGATGTCACAATAAAATATAGTGCTAAAGGATTAATAAATCCTGCTTTAAATACATTCCATTCAATCTATGTCTACAGTATCTTGCATTTTCAAAAAGGTTTGGCCAAGAAAAAAGGCCTATCCATAAATCCACCCCCTACCCCTTTTTTCCAATTTTTGGACATTGGATCAGGGTGTCACTTCAAAAGTGACCATCATCTAGTGCCAAGGTACTGCAATAAATGCACACAATATTATTCTTGGTTTTGTATGCAGTATTAATATACCCACACTTTTCCTTCCAAGAACATTCATTGAATTTATGCCTCATTTCTATCTTTCTTTCTTTCTTTAAATTTATTTTAGTTCCTGCCTTGAGTATCAGTAGCCATCTAATTCACTTGCAATGCCTCTGCACTTAAAAGTTCTGACAGACATATTATAATAACAACAGATTTATTTAGCACTCGATGATATTAAAACTAATTGCTTGCTGTACCAGAGAAAAGGAAGGAAAACGGCAAGCTGTCACCCTTTCAAAACAGCAGTCACTTGTTGTTTACTCCTTTAATTCATTTCAGCAATTTCAATGTCTATTTTGACTGAAAGTGCTATGAGTCTGCTCTGCAATGAGAAGGAATTTGTGCTGCTGGAAGCATAAAAGCACGGGACTGCTTTAAAAATAAGCTGGTAACCTGCGGTGCCGTGGTGAGCTATCTGTCATTCAGCTGTCTACTGCTTTACATGAAGCCAAACCTGACTGGCAGGTTTCAGAAGAAGGCAGAAAGAGATACACAAACTTAAAACTCAGCAATGCTGAAGTCAGGCACTAAAACATCAATGACAATGCTTGACCCATGGCTCATCCTTAAGCCATTCACCTTCAGCAAAAGTACACTGATCAAAATGCTTCTGTTCCATATGGCTAGATTACCTACCACCCCATACTTGTGGCTTGATTAATACAAACATTCTATCTGAATAGGAAGTAAATGCCTGGCCCCTAGAATTACGTTCTTTAAATAACTTTCTAAATAATTAAAAAATATAATTAAACAGTTATTACCATAACAATGGTGAATGATAAAAACAGAACTGTCAGGCAATTTGAAAAGCAAAAGAATAACTGAGAAAGAGTGACTGAACTGAAGCATTTATATAATTCATTACTGTTTCATTTTTATCATGGAAGATGAACTGCATTACATTACATTTGTAACTGTGCTTTGGACAATGGACATTATTCCTAAAACCTGCAAGTTAAATTGTTAATAATGACATTAACAGCAGAGTAGTATAACAGCAAAATAATAATAATAATAATAATAATAATAATAATAATAATAATAATAATAATAATAATATACAAAATCAAAAAGAAAAATAAAGAAAAAGAAATTTGTGTTAAGGTGCCTTAAGTAGTTCTGTATTCAGTCAGGGGAATGAAGATCCCCTAAGAAATGTAATAGTTTTGTCATTAATTGGGGTCAGATTATATGAAATCTATCCAAATATCAAACAGCTGTCTTACTTCCATGAATTGCATTCCATTTCGCAGTTTGCTTAGCAACAGTAAACAACATTTGAAAATCAGCATTTCTTGGAAGTAACTTTGTTGAAAACTGTTATAAAAATACATTTTGCCGAACACTTTAGCTACATTGGATGGCAAAGTGTATCTTTTGTATGCAGTATTTATGAATGTTTTACTCTTACTGTAATGTCACAAGTGGTAATTTATAGAAACATCTTACTTGGATTCTATGCTTCATCTATCTGTTCCATTTACAGCATATCATTGTGTGATTTTGAAAAGTCATACAAAAAGCTACTAACTCATTTTCTGAACATCTATTCCTTCTCTTGACCATTTCACCATATATAATAACCATATATAATACGATTTACATATTGGGCTGGTATATATCATTGGGTCCCGTTAAGAGCATACTAGTCAATGCCCCGGTGCTCCTGACCCAATAGCTGCATCTTTTCAATACAACTTGAAAGGCCTGAAACATAAGAAAGGATCTCCCTGCTACAATTATAATAAGGAAGATTAACTGTCCTGCCCTCAGCAACCTACTTATAAGGTGCTATACCCCTCCTAACCACCTACAACGTGAAAGGCCTGAAACATAAGAAAGGATCTCCCTGCTACAACTATAATACAGAGGATTAACTGTCCTGCCCTCAGCAACCTACTTATAAGGTGCTATACCCCTCCTAACCACCTATAACTTGAAAGGCCTGAAACATAAGAAAGGATCTCCCTGCTACAATTATAATACGGAGGATTAACTGTCCTGCCCTCAGCAACCTACTTATAAGGTTAACATTGTAAAGCATATAATTTCTATTTAAAGCCCTGGGTCTATAGCACTGGAGGTGTCCCTAACAATATACTAGTGAAATCCTTAGTATTACTAATTTTTATGGAACCATTTGTGAAACTAAGCATACAGGAACTACATAAACTCATTAAAGTAAGGTGCTTACCTGTATAATCTTAGGGTAATCTGGTGTATTTCTACTGAAAATCATATCACAAATCCTGAAATCAACTAACTGGTGCATCTAAACTGAAGGAAATACCAGAAAACTAGTTGGTGCATCTAATGTAAAATGTTATCAAGTGAATTCTATATATAAAATGAATTCTATAAAATAAATTCCTTTCAGAGGCTTGTAACTTGTGTCTGTATTAGCTCTGCTCCGCTCACCCTCACTACGCTCGGGTTCGCTCCGCACACCTCCCTGCCCCCAATTCCCACCGCCCCCATTTATTCTACTTTAAGCCACTCCCCATACACTAACCACCAATCACTGCCTCAAACATCACTAAACACCCTGCCCTCTCAATCCAATTTAGTCTGTCTCTATCCTACTAACCCTATTAGCATAATCAACCCTGATAATTGTCAATCCCCTATTACATAATGCAAACAAACAAAACAATACCACTTACCCTACTGCCCTTGCTATTTTTATTCTATCACCTCACTGCCTATGAGCACACCATTTTACTACATATCCATTACCCAAAAGCTCAAACAGCCACCCATGACATTTCACTCAAGATTACACCTTTAACCATCCTCCACTTACCAAGGCTACTGCCCCCAACAATATATCACCTATATAAAGCCACAAAATGCAATCCCAAAGACAAAGACTATATAAAACTAATTAACAAAATCCTAAAGCTTAGAATATCCTGTCATTATAACGTTACAATACATGGGGACATTCATCCTATCCCTGGCCCACCTACACCCAATAACCTCCACTCCCCTACCACAACCCCCACAGTCAAACTGCCTTTATTTACTCCCACTAGCTCCCTCCTAGCATTTCACCTAAATATTAGAAGTATCAACAATAAAATTCCCAACCTGCACGCCCTCCTAGCAACCCACTCCCCAGACATTATGTGTCTTACAGAAACCTGGCTTAAACCAACTACTACTGATAATGAGATACTACCTCCAGGCCATAATATTCACCGACTAGACCGCACCACGAAGAAAGAAGGTGGAATAACAGTCTTGTACAAAAATACACTAACTGTTAATAGAGAAACAGTACAACCACCCCAATTCAGTAATGCAGAACTCCTTATAACCAAACTACAGACTAGCCACAACAAATGCTTGTACATCGTCTGTGCCTACATACCACCAGGTAACAATATAACTACTCTAGAGGAAATCCTCTATTGGCTAGCCACTACCTATCCCCAAGAAACCATAGTTCTTGCTGACTTTAATACCGACTGACATTCCTGCTCATCCGAACCCCCACCACACCTATAAACTTATCTGGGTTTAAGCAGACTATAACCTCCCCCACTACGATTCATAAACCAACCAATAGGGAAATTATCCTAGATTGGATTTTAGTCAATAACCAACCCCAACTATACACAGCCGGTACTCTCCCTGATGACCTTAGTGATCATCTACTAACCTATGTCATAAAACACAAGGCAGGTACCCCCCACCAAATCAAATACAAAACACTCAGAAACAGGAAAAACTTCAACCCTGCTATTTTCTTAAATGAATTAAAGGCAGTTGACTGGTCAAAACTAAAAAAATCAATCATTAGAAGAGGCCATAGCATATTTCAACACTAGCTTCCTAAGCATCCTTGATTCCCATGCTCCAGCACGTACTATAAAAAGTAACTCTCTAAAGGAGAGCACTCTGCTTTGGCTTGTAAGCAGCCCCCCCCCCCCACGCACACACACACTCATCTTCCACTTTCTCTCTTATTCCCTTCTGTTAGCAAATAGTATCCATAACTGATCAATACTGTGTGTTTGTTAATTTAAACTGAGACCACAGTAGCCTACTGATACAAGGTTATCCTGTTTTTCCACCTGAGAAATGGTTAATAAATGATTTACAGTTTCAGAGCAGTCCTTGGTCAATTGTGATTGTTTCTTAAACACAAACTTGTCTTTGCTTTGGCTCATTAGCAGCAGTACAAAGAACTGCCTGCTCACACCCTTGTTCTCCCCTCCCCCTTCCCTGTTTATTACCTTAAGACAATCCCAAAGTTAATAAATATTACCTGTGACAGGCACCATTTTTAAAACTACAACCACCCTTGTCACTATCATATGTTCATTTATCAGTTAACTCTGTTACCTGATTGTTTCCAGCCCCCTCATAAGAGCAACTAACAGGGTCTCTACCCGCTTCGCTCCCCACCCAGCCCACTATTCCGTCCCGCCCCCAGTGGTCCCACCTTTATTACACTCACAAACCCCTCCCATCTTTCCAGTAGCCAACCACAGCGCTAACCCAACACTACCTCCTCCATCTTCCCACTACTATCACACCTCCTCAACTAACATGTACAAGCATGCCTTTCCTATGCTCACTGCATGCACTCTCCTTGCATGTCTTACATCCTACCAAAGCTTCATCATTCCCCCACTCAACCACTACCACTGTACTACTACTACTCACACCACCACTCATGTCTCACCCTCACTCAGCTCCCCTCCCACCACCTCAAGAACCATCCCTATGCACCCCCCACATATTCTACCAACTATATTACTCAAACATAAAGCATCCCTACAACTTAACATAGTAACCCTCCCACCATACCTATTACCCACAGAGCACAATCATAAAGTTTCCCTTATAAACAAACACATTCAAAAACTGAGAAAACTAATAACCTCATGCATATCAAAACTAGCCCTAAGTGGAGACATCCACCCCAACCCTGGCCCTACCATCTCCAATCCCAATCCTCATAATCAGACTAGAAACCACAACTTGTCCCATATTACAGCCAATAGAAAACCAAGTGACTTCCTTCTACTAAGCCTAAATATTAGAAGTATATCCAACAAAGTCCATGAACTCCATGCCACCATAGACTTGTACTCCCCAGATATAGTCATCCTGACAGAAACCTGGCTAAAACCTCACATTACCAGTGAGCAAATACTCCCTACAGGTTATGGCATACTAAGAGTAGACCGGCTAAACAAGAAAGGAGGCAGTGTAGCTATAATATTTAAACAGCATCTAAACATCCAGATCTTAAAATCATCAGCTCCACAAATAAGCAATGAAGAAATAATATATACCAACTTCAAAATAAACCAAAACAAAACCATCAACATAATTGAATGCTACTTCCCACCTGGCCAAAACATCCCTCCACTAGAAAACCTCCTCAGCTGGTCTACCCACCATCTCCCCCAAGAAACTATTATTTTAGGTGGTTTCAATATTGACTGGCAATCCTGTTCTAGCAACCATCCAACCCATCATGTAAACCTTCATGGCTTCACCCAACTAGTCCAGTCGCCAACCAGGATAAATAAAAACTCCAGCAAGCACACTACCCTGGATCGGATACTAGTCAGTAAGAGCCCCCAGTCATATATAACAGGCTGCTTATCAGATAGCCTCAGTGATCACTCCCCAACATTCCTTCTCAAAACATACCTATACCAAGCTAAACCTGTCATCTACTGTCAAATACGTAAAAAAATAACTTTAACCCACTCACATTCATCTCATCCCTCAAAGAATGTAACTGGCATCCTCTAAAGTACCTCAGTCTTGATGACGCAGTTGAATTTTTTAATACTACCTTCTTGATCATCTTTAATTACCATGCCCCCATAAGACTTTCCAGAATCAAAGCACAACCCTCCCCATGGCTACAGAAAACCACTAAATCAGAAATGAAAAACAGGGATAAAGCCTGGGAGCACTGGTGCAAAACCAAAACCCCCTCAACTAGACAGAAATTCCTAGAACTATGCAATAGAGTCAAAAAGCTAATAAAACAGGACAAATTCCAATACTATCAGTCTGCCCTAGACTCCTCCCAGCACAGCCCTAAACAATTCTGGTCCTCCATAAACTCCATCCTCCACCCAGATAAAGTCAGTACCCCTCCTCCTAACATCCCTCACTCCTCAGAAAATATTGCTACCTCATTCAACACACACTTCACACAAACCATACTATCACTAGCTAAACAACACAACCCCCCTCATCTCCAAACCACACCTTCAACTAGTAATCTCCCAACTGCCTTCTCTTTTTCTCCTGTACCTACCTCCTACATAAAAAAACTCTTAACTAAACTTAAACCCACCAAATTAGCAGCAGTCAACCTCCCAAGTGAATACCTACAAATCACAGCTGATGCTCTGGCCTACCCAGTATCCATCTTGATTAACCGATCTCTGTCAGAAAGTTATGTTCCCACACTGTGGAAAGTATCACGTACAATTCCCCTCCACAAAGGCGGACCCTCCACAGAACTAACCAATTACCACCCCATAGGTATTCTCTCTCCACTCTCCAAAATACTAGAGAGATGCATACACTCTCAGGTCTCAGACTACCTCCTTACTAACAACCTCCTTTCCAATACTCAGCATGGTTTCTGACCAAACCATAGCACCACTACTGCCTTACTCTCCTTTACTAACACTATCCTTCAGCATAAAAACAATGGCTATCTCTCCTCTGCTACTTTCCTAGACCTATATAAAGCATTTGACATGGTCCCACACAAACAACTTATCTCTGTCCTCAATAACCTATCCTTCTCACAATCAGTCACCAACTGGTTTTTGAGTTACCTGTCTGACTGCCAACAATCCGTTGTATGGCAGAATGACATATCTCCCCAACTACCTGTCTCCATAGGGGTTCCCCAAGGATCCATCATTGGACCCCTACTCTTCTCTGTTTTCACCAGTAATCTAGCCTCTGCCACCAAACATGGCACACATATACAATATGCAGATGACTCAATCGTCATCTGCTCAGCCCAGTCCCTACCCAAACTGCAAAAAGTCACACAGGAAGCCTTTTCCTCTGTTGAAACTTGGTTATCCGATGCCCAATTAATACTCAACCCAAACAAAACTAAACTACTCATCTTCCAACCCACCAAACATACTCAAAACAACTCTCACTTTAACATCACAGCAAAAGACAACACCACAATATAACCAACTGAACACACCAAATTGCTATAAGTGGAAATAGACAATAAACTAAAATTTGACATTCACATATCCATGATCATAAAAAAAGTCCACAAAAAACTAGGAGCGTTATACAGAAATAAGCAACGTCTCACCAAAGCAGCAAAGATTTCAATAGCAAATAATTCCCACCTTATCTCCACCCTACTTTATGCCTCTCCAATATATACCAACCTAAGGCAATGCGATCTAAGCAAGCTAGAGACCTGCTGGCCAAATTCGCCACAGGGGCATCCTACCATAGTCACCACTGTCTCTCAATTGCTGAACTGGGCTGGCTTGAACTCCCTCACCTCATTCAATGGTATCAACTCTCACTCGCCCACAAACTAGTAAACCATCCACTAAATGTCCCATCCCTCCAGAATCTACTCCAACCCTACTGTACCACCAGACCACTAAGATCCAGCAATAAAAATCACTTGTAGATCACTAAAGCCAATAACTCTGCTGGTGAAGCACTATTCTCTTGCACCAAAACCAAATTATGGAACTCCCTCCCACCCACAATTGCCTCCATACCATCATGCACCCACTTCAAAACTTTACTAAAAGAGCACCTAAAAACATGCTACCTATGCCCTTGCAACTCCCTCTCTAATATCACCCACCCCATCCAACCACTACCTTTCTTTCAAAACCTTACTAAAAGAGCACCTAAAAATATGCTAGCTATGCCCTTGCAACTCCCTCTCTAATATCACCCACCCCATCCAATCACTACCTTTCTTTCCACTCCACTAACTACCTTGATTATAGCAAGCTCAGATGCTCATAAACCTAGTACTTATTATACAGCAGGAACTTCTTATTGTAACATTTGTTAATGTCTGTTATGTACTTCACAGATAGATTCTAGTTGTCTACTGATGTACTATGTTCTTCATCTGTAAATATGTTGTAAGTAATTGCTATGTAAACTGTTAATCGCTATGTAATCCAATGTAACTACTGTCTGTTTATTTTAACTGTGGAGCTTTTCTCCCTGGGCCTCCGCTGAAAATGGACCTACGTCCGGTCGGACACTCCCGGTCAACAAATATATATATATATATATATATATATATATATATATATATATATATATATATATATATCAATAAATAAATAAATCAAACCCAGCATCATGGCTCACAAAGGAGACCAAGTCAAAAATCAAAACTAGAAACTGAGCCTGGGCCTGCTGGTGGTCAACAAAAGCCCCACTTGACCATTTAAAATACCGCCAACTCAGGAATGAAACAAAAAAATCTATCATACTAGATAAAAAAAGCTACTACCAAAACCTCCTAAACAAACATCAAAACAACCCTCAAAAGTTCTGGGCAGGCATAAATCAGCTCCTCCATCCAGGTCAGTCTACCACACCAACCCCTGCTAACCTCACCCATAGTTCCCCAGAGAACATAGCTGGTGTCTATAATAGCTTTTTCACCGAAACTATACAATCCCTAGCAAACAAACTAACCCCCACAAATTCTAACACCAGCTCCAATCACCCTAGAAGCCATCCCCAATTTAGTTTCCAACCCATCTTCACCACCTTTATCAAAACATTGTTAAAAAATCTAAAACCTACTACCCTCTCTGCTGACCTCCTCCCTGAAGAGTACTTACAAATAGCTGCAGAGGCCATTGCATACCCCATATCTATACTGATCAACAGAAGCTTGTCTGAAGGTACTGTCACCTCCCTATGGAAAATATCCCATGTCATCCCACTCCATAAAGGTGGAAGTTCCACAGAATTATCCAACTATAGACCAGTTGCCATTTTTTCCCCACTAGCCAAAATAATGGAGAAATGCGTACATAAGCAACTAATGCAATACCTTATACAGAACAACCTACTGTTCAACACCCAGCATGGCTTCAGGCCAAATCACAGCACCACCTCTGCCCTCCTTTCCTTTATGAACGCCATAAACCAAAACAGGAATGATAATAGGATATCCACTGCCCTCTTTCTTGATCTATCAAAAGCCTTTGATATGGTCAACCATGAACTCCTCATTCTCTCTCTGAAGTCTATTTCTCTGAACAGGCACACAATCTAATGGTTCCAATCCTACCTGACTGGCAGACAACAGGCAGTATTATGGCAGGGCAAATTATCCAGCCAACTACCTCTCACTCTTGGCGTCCCTCAAGGCTCTATACTAGGACCACTACTCTTCTCTCTTTTCATCAATAACCTCCACACAGCAATCCCTAAAGCCACCTACATTCAATACGCAGATGATTCCACTCTCATCTACTCAGCCACCTCTCCATCTAACCTACAAATCTTAACCCAAAACACATTTAACACCATTGAAACTGGCTCTCCAACCAACGTCTACTGCTGAACCCCAATAAAACTAAACTTCTGCTTTTCACCCCCATTAGCAGATCCACCCCATTCTCATTCACTGTTACATCCAACAATGGTTCCACTATCTCCCCAGATACCCATACTAAACTTCTAGGAATCATTATAGATAATAATCTTGAATTTGACCTACAGGTCAACAAAACCGTGCAGACCATCAATAAAAAACTTGGATCACTGTACAGAAACAAGTAATTTTTAACCCCACTGGCTAGAATTGCAATTGCCCAGTCACGACTACTCTCTGCTCTTATTTATGCCTCTCCAGTACTCTTAAACCTAAATAAGACTGAACTGAAAAAGCTCTCCCATAGCTATAATCATATTGCCAGATTCGCTACTAACTCCACCTATAGAACCCATCACTGCCAGAGCCTGAAACAACTAGGGTGGCTAGAACTTCCCAGCTTAATTCAACGAAATCAACTCTTAGTAGCCCACAAGATTCTTAACCATCCTGAAGAAACCCCCTCACTCTCAAATATTATAAAGCCATACAACAACTTGAAGTCACTACGATCTGCCGACAAACTAATGGTCCAAACCTACAAAGCTAACAATTCAGCTGGGGAATCTCTGTTTGCCAACTTTGTTGGCAAAACCTGGAATTCTCTACCAAACCATATAACCCTGCAATCCTCCTTAAGTCTTTTCAAAACAAGCATCAAACTGTATCTCAAAATCAACTGGCTTTGTCCATGTTCCTACCCTGACTAAGCTGTAAAATGAACTCATATCTGCATAATACCTTAACTCAACTATTTACTGTACCAGTCTGATTATTTCTGCTCTAATGTGTCTGACCATGTAAACTGTGAGTCCCTTTGAGAATAACACTAAAACATTTTATATAACTCTTTGTCTTACATTTTCTATGTAACTAACTCAATGTGTAATCTTTGTAATTATTGTGTAATTTTTGTAATTATTGGCTATCGGAGCTTTTCTCCCTGGGCCTCCGCTGAAAATGGACATATATCCAGTCAGACTATCCCGGTAAACAAATGTAAAATAAATAAAAATAAATAATGGCTGGAAGGGACTTGTGAACTCTTAGGCACAAAATACATAAACAGAACCAAGAAAAAACAAGAATGTATATGTCCATAATTGATAACACAGCAAACATTTCAACCAAATTGAAGATTAAGAGAGCATTCAACAAGCTAAAAACAAAGAAGAGAAATATACTGGAATAGCTTAGCACTTTCATTTTTTAAAATATAGCAGAACTTCATCGGAGCTAAACCAGACTTATAACATTCATTTAAATACTGTCAAAAAAATCACATGATTAGTCAGAAAACACAATCAATCTAAAACTTACTAAATAAAATGTATCAGTAAATACTGTCAGTTACTAAACTGCTTTAGTAAAAACAACTTAAACCTATAATATTTAAATTCTCTGTGCTTTAAGCAAACATTTAAAATTAATATATTCATTCAACACTGGCAATTTATCAGCCAACAACAATATCTGCCATTTTTCTTCTTTGCATTCAAGTAATGTGTTGGTATCTCCCCCTAGTTGTTGCTTATTGATATAGTCTAATACAAAGAAATTAAACTAAAACACTAAAAACTGCAGCATGTTATGTCACTGGGGTTTGAGATAATACAGTCTCCACCTTTGGAACAACTAGTTAGTTATAAGCTTGGTTGTACAGTGTGGCCAGCTTTTCTTTCTTAAGGCAGTTATTACAAATGTCCACAATGGGAAGTGTCAGCTGAAAAATGAAACCATATTGTAAGAAAATACTAAGGTCATAGAGGCACCAGTTGGACCAAACATGTATGTAAGGCACATTGGATACAAAGGAGCAGTCTGAGAGGATTTAACATTAGACATCCTTCCACCTTTAGATGGCAGACGCTTGGTTCTTGATGTTCACTGCTCATTATGCTAACAATAACTGTAGCGATCATTAGGGCCATGTCCCTTTGAAAGGAGGGTTGTTGATGACAGGAAGTAGTAAGCCAGGAAGGTCAAGGAAAAGACCGGGTTAAATGAGCACTACTGTGATGGTGCTGAGGTAGTCAAAGCTAATGGAGCCAGGTAGGAATCAACAAAAGTGTGTTTGTCATTGCCAAAATTAAATATGCACTGGTGACTGTCTGTATCAATATGAGAGGAAGTAGGAAAGACAGAATACACTATCAGCAGCATGAAGCAGAAAGTAATAATTCACTACGGGGCATGAATGTGCCATGCATAGTGCACTGATTAGCAGATCAGCCTATCAGGGAAGCAGGATGGAATGAAGAAAACTGAGGTGTAAAACCTACAGGAAGACTTATCAGCAGGATTTGCTTTGCTGACAAAACCACATAATTGGCTAAAAGTGGAGATGATTTGAAGTATCTCTGCTTAAACAACATAGACTGAGAATGAGTTTGTGCCTTAACATAAAGAAGACAAAGATCCCAGCAACTGGTAAAATCAATAAAAACATTCTTGATGGAGAAGAAAGAGAAATTGTTAACTGCTGGATTGATAGTCAACAATGACATGGCAAGTGATCAAGAAATCTGATGATGAATTTGCATTGGCAGAATGTTCATGAAAGATTTTAATAAGATCTTCAAGATCAGCGAAGAATCTTAGCATATCAAATTTTGACTTGTGAAAGCGAATGGTATTCTCAGTAATATCATATGGATGCAAAAGTTAGAGAATGCAGAAACAGGAGAAGAAGAACACCAATGCCTTTAAATTATGGTGTTAACGAAGAATACAGCACATACAATGGACTGCCTGAAACACAAATCAATCAGTATCAAAGAAGATAAAGCCTAAGTATTCCCTGGAAGCTCAAGTGGCAAGACTTCGACTTTCATACCTTGAATATATTAAGCAAAGAGTAAGGTCATTGGAAAAAAGTATCATGCTTGACAAGACTGACGATCACCGCAAAAGAGGAAAACAAATAATAAAAATGATTGTTGCAATAACTACGTTGATTAATGATCTCTATCAGTGATTAGTCATCTGACTGAAGACAGACCATGGTTCAGGACAACTATCAGTGGAATCACCATGAGCCAGCATCAACTCAGCAGCACTTAGCAATAACTGACAATCATGTTTAGCGATTACCCAGACTGGATGGGCAAGAAATAAGGCACAGAGAATGTAGAGTTGCCAATAAAATAGATGATCATTGGAAAGTAGGAGGAAACAAAAATATCTGTAAGAAACCTACAAAGTCAGGGGTAGGACATGAAAACAATAAAGATTCTAACTGGAGAACAAGAGCAAACATTAAACCTTGGAGTCATGAAACACAAACACTACTGTAACACCATTTAAAGGGTAATCTATGAAGATGAATTCAGGAAGTCTGGAGGGGTGACCTTGGAATTTAAACAATGAAGAAGTTTTTGAGACATACAGGTGTAACCATAATCTTTAGGCTATTTAAATATATCAAGAAAAACTAGTCCTTGAAGCGGATGAAAACTCAAATACATTTACATGATGTAGCTTTGAAATTCTGGAAAAATGACCTAACTCCTAACTCAAGGGAGCAATACATTAAGTTAAAACAAGCCATATGAAGGCATAAAGTTATGCAACTCAAATCAAAATAAACCACCCTGCTTCACTCCCCCAAACAGTTCTGACATGAGGTAAATAATATCTGTGGAAGATAGCCACCTATAGAGTTGTCCACTCTTGGCCATATTTCTTACTCTACTAGAAAACATCACATGCTGATTTTCTTAAAGCATTCTTCAATCTCCCATATCAGCAGATCATTACATCCTCTTGGTTGCTCTGTCACTGTAGATATTTCATACTCACCCCACTAAATCACATCTACAACCTTAGGCACACAACCAATGCCATGCCATGCCTTCTAGCTAGACATCAGCCTTTGTCAGACCTGTACCAAAATATCACAAACCCTCCTCAGCCTTCCAGTTCCATCCCATCTCAGTAACTCCTATCTTTGCTAAAAACCTTGTGCAAATCACTTACAACCAACTCAACTCTTATCTTGACAAATACTATGTACTTTCTTGGAAGGTGCATGGCTTTTGAGCAGATAGAAGCACCTTTAGTGCTCTGCCCTGGACACTCATTGATGACATCCTCCCTAACTTGGATAAAAGTAACTTCACTGGGGCAGTATTCATTGACCTTACCAAAGGTCTTTCACCTGCTTGACCACTACATCCTATTATCATACTGGTGTAAACAGATCTTTCACAGTTAAAATTGGGCCTGATTTATCATATACAGCCATTGATGTTGAAGGAGTTCCTCAAAGATCAATTATTTCACCAAAAGCATTCTCAACGTTTATAAATAAACTGCATCTTGACCTACCATCTATGACTCCTCCTTTATGTTGAAGACATAGTTATCTCTAGATCAAACTCTTCTCACAACATCATTGAAAATTAACTTCAAGCTGAACTTTTACAACTAAGCAATTGGCTGTTTTCTAAAAATATATGCCTCAGAAAAACTCCATGCTGTTTGTGACAACAAATAACTCACCTATAGTACCTCACTAAAGCCACCAGCCTTCTCATTATAAAATAAAAGACAACAGCCAAACTGAGTCTACCACATCACATAGATACCTTGGCATTTGGCTTGATAATCCCTCAACTTCCAAGTCTGTATTCAGAAAGTCAGATCTAAAGTCAACTACCTTCTATTCTGAGCAAAAATATATCTAATTTCCTGTCACAACCTAATAGAGCAGCCTTAGATAAAGGAGTCCTGCTTGTACAACAAGAACTTGACATACCCCTATTCACCACTGCCTTACAAAATAAAACACTACCCCTTAGAACCTTGTTTTAATAAAATCTGACATTTCATGACCAACACCCCTTGATGTGAACATCACTGCAACACCTTAAAAAGGCAAACTGTCTACCCATTCAAGGTAGAGCCAGCCTCCTTCTTGGCTTCTTTCTCTTCAGATTTCTAGGGTAAGATATGCTTTACCCCAGCTATGAAACCAACTACATCTAACTGACATTACAACATAAGATGCCAATCCACTAATGGCCCTACTATTATAACTCCATTCACTAAACTTCATTCCACAGTACATAGCTTCTTAGTTCTTGATCCTAAACTGTGGTGATAACTTACACCTAATTATACTGAATTCAGACTGCAAGCATTTCAGACCTCAATTCAAACAATAAGTTATAAACGTGCACATGTCAAAACATAGGCCATGTCACCTAAGTCATTCTTTCCAGAATCCAGGATACACAAATTCATGAGCAACACTTCCTTTTTAATTTTTTTAAATACACACATATACACATATATTTATTTACATATATATTATATACTATACAACATGGTCAATTATTTATTTTTATATTTATATATTAGGTTCCTAATTTGTATAAAATGGTCTTTTTAATAATAATATATATTTATTCATATATATATTTTATGTATTTAACAGTCTAGAGGGAATGTAAGAGTCTACTTTAAGAAGTTAATTAGATAATCAATGAGGAATAACCTACAACTATTTAAATAGGGATGCTGAAGTTTGATTCTGATGAAGTCTCCGGATGGGAGATGAAAGTGCTTAATTCAGCAGTTTGTATGTTATTTTGTGTTGTTATTCAATAAATTTGGCTTTCTTATCGTGGATAGCCTGGTTCTCTTGCTCTTATATACCGTGGAGTTTGAGATTGTTTTCCCTGCAGAGGGGAACTACAGCCTTTATTAGGGCCAGCATTGAAGGAATTCTTCCCAGAATACTTTGGCTGCTCAGTCTCCTAATCTCTCCAAAATATAAACTCATACCCAGTGCCCTATCCATTTCCTAGTATGTATCTAACATCCACTTCTCTTGTTATTAGATCTACTACTGTGGCACTTAGGATTTGACAATGTTTTATTCTCCACTGTTAAATATTTTTGTCATACTTGCACATAATATGTCCATTCCTTTTGGTGGGCCACATTTACCTCACCTATAGTACCTGTATTATGAAATGTGTTCTCCTGATATTATTACCTTTTAAACTTCTTGAAATGTATATGTGAATAGGTGGAATGAGTTTGGTGACACTCTCTTTGGTGAACATCTGTTTAGCCAAAATAAATTTGATCAACAAGTGTGCAAGATTCCACAATTCTTGGGTTAGGAAAATATGCCCTTTCCTCAAGATTGTGCATTCTTGGAATTAGCATATATAATTAGCGGGGGTAGTGGGGGTGCAGGAGGACTTGCCCCTCTGTAAAAGCATTGTTTTAAACTATTTTGGCTTTACAGATTTTGCATATGCTAAGATTGTTGATTGATGTTTTGTGCCTTGAGGTACTTTTGGTTATTGGTTTAAGTAGCACAACAGTCTCTTTTCATGTTTTTTGGTGGTCTAAATATATATATATATATATATATATATATATATATATATATATATATATATATATATATATATATATATATATGGTTTACTATCACAATGCCGACGTGCACTTGCACGGCTATGAAGTATTTGAACAACAGATGTTCGAATACTTCATATTTTGGCAGGTGATGTGAGCGAACATTACCATTGCGAATGGACTGTGCATTCGCAATTCTAACGTTTGCTCATGTGAGGGGATTGCGGTACAGTGCGGTTAGGGAAATACATCCCTTTCCTCACTGTAGTGCGATCTCAGAGTTGGAATATTAAGGTAGGGGGGTGTGGGGGGTGCAGGGGGGCTTGCCCCCCTGCATAACTGTGAGTTTAGGCTAGGTAGGTAGGTAGTTACGGGACGGGTGGGAGTGCTGTGTATTGCCATAAATGTCGCGAGTGACATTTTCGACAATACACAGCTGTTTTCGGCTTTAGGTTAATTCGGAAATGTTCAATTCCAATGTATAAATTTGAAAATGCAGACACATTTTTTTCTGATTTTCGAATTTATGATAGTAAACCTATATATATATATATATATATATATATATATATATATATATATATTTATATGAGTTCCATTCAGAATTTCAAAGCTCAAAACTTTGAATTTCATATGATCGAAGATCATATGTTCGAAGTTTCAAAACTTCAAAATACTGAATGGAGATCGGCATACAGCCCAGACCAGGAGATTTCCCTTGTCCTCGCTGTAGTGTGATCTCAGAGTTGGTATATTTAAGTTGTGGGGGGCAGCCCACCAAAATGGGGGGTGCAGGGGGGCTTGCCCCCCTGCATACACATGTTTTAGTGTGTTGGGTGGTGTTTTAGGGGGGTTCACAATTTTGAGATTCCAAGATTTCGAGATTCTGAAACTCGAGATTTTGGGATTTCAAAATTTTGTACTGAACCCATATATAAACATCATAAGCTCAAAATTCATAAGCCTGAAACCAAAAGCCTGAAAATTCAAAAGCCTGAAAACACACAAAATACATACACTGACTTTAAACAACATAAACCATATTACTTTCCACTAAGTATAAGCAGGGGGGGCAAGCTCCTGTGAACCCCCCTGCTACTTAACTATATCAACTCCGAGATTGCACTTCACTACACTAAGTACAATCTTGGAGTTGGTATATTTAAGTAGCAGGGGGTGTGGGGGGTGCAGCCCCCCACATGGTAGGCCCCCCTGCTCATACTTGGTGACAACTGCTATGCTTTGTTTTGTATGTGTTTCTGTGTGTCGTTGTACTGGCATATTAGCATTATTTGTATAATGTGTGTTTTCAGGCTTTTGAGTTTCAGGCTTTTGAGTTTTCAGGCTTTTGAATTTTCAGGCTTTTGGTTTCAGGCTTATGAATTTCGAGCTTATGATGTTTCAGTCTTCTGAAGGGGAACTATATATATATATATATATATATATATATATATATATATATATATATTTACATCCATGTTATGTTACGTTATGTCATTATATTGTTTAACTTAGTTTTACCTTTAATCTTAATTAATGGCTGTCACTATTTATGTAACCTGGGCTGAGCCTACAAACTGCTCAAATTTCATCAGTGCTCTACCAGAGGAAACAAAATCAAATGAATGAATAAATAAATCAATAACCATGGATTACCAGTACTGAACAAAAATTTTAAAACAACCAATCCCCCCAAACTAGTAGTCCTCCTAATGGTAGCATGCACTACAGCTCTGCCCAGTCAATTGCAGATGCTTTAAGCCCTGAGAGATTCCGACATACATGAAGTACCCAAGATTGAGCCTCTCTACCAGAAGCAGGAATTTCACACCAGCTCCTGCCAACAAACCCCAATCAATTGCAGGTGTTTTAAACCCTGAGAGATTCTGATATAAATGAAGTACCCAAGATTGAGCCTCTCTACCAGAAGCAGGAATTTCACATCAACTCCTGCCAACATAGTCCAGGAAAGTTTCTCCTACCTCTCAACTGTACAGATTTTCGCAGAATGTCCAGAGTTTTGTCTCATATTTTTGGTGTGTCCCTCCTAAAATTGGTACCTTTCTGGTAAATAAGTGAGGATTGAAGTCATTAAATAATGACAAACATTTGAGTTTAAGACTCTACATCCTTCAGAAAATCCATGCTAATGCAAAACTTATTATTCTATCAACTTTCTAAGTTTGTAAGAGCAATATTTAAAATCTGTCCCTATTCGTCCCCCTATCCTTTTAGTCTTTGTCCAGATTATTTGCTCTAAGAGGTTGAGAGGTATCCTTTACATATAACTGGTTACCTTACTGTAAAAGAAGTCTCCCCTAATAGTGCTCGCTACCTAGGAACGCAAGCTCCCATAAACAAGAATCTAGCAGCCCAGCTTGGTTCCCTGGCCACAGAAAAGCACCTCCGTCACTTTCAGGAATACCCTTTCTACCCCTAAGCTAAGTGGCTACTTACAAGCCTGACCCTACTTCCAAAGAGTGTCCATTATTCTTTTTACCCTCCAAAGACTTGCCTGAAACCTGGGTAGCCAATTCTCACTGATTGTTATGTTTTTTTCTCTGTGGGAATACGTGAACCTGGTTCAGTCCATGCCCCCTCATTCCAGTCATATCTGGACCTAGCTTATAACTCAGCCCCGATACCTCGGAAGCCATTTTTAAAACATCCATCCCCCAAGACTAGGTATCCTCCTAATGGCAGCATTTTTGTACAATACCATTTTCTGCTAATTCCAGTTATCAACAGTTACTGCATTCACCGCAGTGTTGATTGAATTATTTTGAATATGTACATGTGCTAGTATACTGTTACATATTAACCTACCTTTACTGTGGATGTAGTTGAATAATGAACCAATGTTACCATTTAGGGTTTGCTCACAACAGCACTGCTAATTTGGATTGATAGATTACACTTATACATGGATGGTGTTACTGCTGCTGTCAAAGGTTGAATTGAATGCTATTGCGTTAGAAAGGCTGCTTTTCACTGCTCTCTATTTTGTGACTTGTTTATACTAAAACGCTACTGCCTTTTTTTGCTTACTTGAAACAGTGCCCATGTTAACTGGTCTAGAGCAATGTGTTTTTGTGTATTTAGAGGCTACCATATCAGATATTTGCCTAATTAACTTCCATGCTGTGTGAAAGTAGAATTTATAGTAATGTACAGACCCGCTTAACATGCTAGGACACTAGCTTTTGTCCAGTGTGTTAGTGGCATCTCATTCTATTGTACCAGTACCTCTCTACATCTTTTCCCGCCCTGTCTGACCTACTAAAACTATTGTCTTTCTACCTCCCCCCCTCTCTTCTAGCTCTGCCCAATCAGTTGCTGCTGTTTTAAGCCCTGAGAGATTCCGACATAAGTGAAGTACCCAAGATCAAGCCTCTCAACCAGAAACAGGAATCTCACACCAACTCCTGCCAACAAAGTATGGGAAAGTCTCTCCTTTACATATAACTGGTTACCTTACTGTAAAAGAAGTCTCCCCTAATAGTGCTCGCTACCTAGGAACGCAAGCTTCCATAAACAGGAATCTAGCAGCCCAGCCTGGTTCCCTGCCCACAAAAAAGCACCTCCATCAATTTCTGGAATACTCTTTTTACCCCTAAGCTAAGAGGCTACTTACAAGCCTGAACCTACTTCTAAACAGTGTCCATTACTGTTTTCACCCTCCATGGACTTACCTGAACCCTGGGTAGCCATTTCTTACTAATTGTTTTTTTTTCCTCTGTGGGATTATGCGAACCTGGTTCAGCCCAGTTCCTCTCAGGCTTGCTCCATTCCTCTATCCACCCCCCCCATATAATTTCCTTTATACTTCACCTTCCTGCCCAACCTCCTCTCTGGCCCTCCCCATCCTACTACATGACCTATCCCACTTCAGGATCCCTCGTCCAGCTCGCACATCTACACTTAGTCCCCACCTCTCCCCCAAGAACACCCCACCCACTACTTAACACTACTACCTCCTCAAACACTCACACACAACTTCATCCTTACCCTCTATCTTCCAGCTCTACACATAAAATGCCTTTCACTTCCCAAATACTCCTTCTCCTACCTCCCTTACTACTGCTCTACTTTCTTTCCTCCAGCAACTTCCTCCTAATTCTATTCATTCTAGTCCTAAAATCTCTCATGAAAATCAACAAATACACCCTCTTCAAACCTTCCTCATCTGCTCTTTAATCTTCTCGTTCAATGCTCCCCTCCCAAAAATCAAAATTCTCTCACCCCATACCATCTCATCATTACACAAAATAAAGTACTTAACCAATAAACATTATTACCTCCCCACATCTCTACTACAATCTTTTGACATACACCCTAAACCAGGTCCCATCTCCACTCCCTCATCCAACCATCCCAATACTCTTTACACTAATGGTGCAACTCCCCTCAAAAAAAACATATTTCCTTTTACTCCAT
Organism: Protopterus annectens; assembly: GCF_019279795.1. Lineage (NCBI taxonomy): Eukaryota > Metazoa > Chordata > Ceratodontiformes > Protopteridae > Protopterus > Protopterus annectens. Next base: position 64,558,685 of record NC_056731.1, read on the forward strand.
GAATACCAGGAGTGTAGTTAATGAAATCAATTAATTCCATGCCTGGATGGTTAACTACACCCCTGATATTGTCTCACTGACAGAAACCTGGCTAAAACCACCTAACCCAGACTGTGATATCCTCCCCCCAGAATACAATATTCTAAGACAGGACTATCTCATACAAAAAGGGGTGGAGTAGCCATTGCCTATGCAAACCACCTTACTCTCACTAAACTCAACAAACCTACTCCATCGTTCTCACCCGCTAAACTGCTGTTAGCTAATCTGCAACCTAACACCTTCACAAATATCACCATGGCAACTATATATATTCCCCCAGGTGATGACATCAACCTGCTAGAAAATATTCTCTCATATCTCTCGCAGCACATACATAATGAGACAGTCCTCCTTGGGGATGTTAACATAGGCTGGTTAAACCTACAGGTGCCTAACTCTACTACTTGTATTAAGTTATACAGCTTCACACAATTAATCTCAGCACCTACCTACACTAACAGACCTCATAATCCTTGTACTCTGTTAGACTGGATTCTAGTCTCCGATCCCCTAAAGTACCACAACCCACAAACCTTACCAAATGATCTAAGTGATCACTCCCCCATAAGAGTGTTCAGATACACACCTCACTTCTCAAAGCCACACAAATACATCACCTGCCATAAACCTGCCAACTTCTGCATTACTATTCTTAATGACCTCCTCTCTAGAATTAACTGGTCACCCCTAACCATACTCACCTTAGATGAAGCTGTCCACTATTTTAACTCTACTTTCCTCAACATCCTCAATTCACTCGTTCCTCTTGGCACAGACCGAATTAGAACAAATACAGCCCCATGGCTAACATATGAAACCCACGCAATAATGAAAAATAGAGACAGGACATTGAAACCATGGCTAAAAACTAAACTTCCAGTCCACTTGATAAAATATAAAGAACTTAGAAACCTGGCAAAAAAGCATATAATCAAAGACAAGAAGCACTACTACTTCCCAATCCCTCAAAAGTCCAACCCCCAAAAATTCTGGAACTCGGTAAATCAAATTCTGCAACCAGGTCATCCTTCTCCTCCCAAGCCATACCCAAATAACACACCTGCAGAAACCTCATCCATTTTCAATAACTACTTCATCGAATCCGTATTAAAGATGGTAAACCCCATTCCCTCCTCTACCTGCTCTAACAACTATTCGTCATCACCCTCTAACCAAAACTCTGCTAACTCTCTCTCTCTCTTAAATCTGTTCCTACTAACTACATAAAGTCTCTACTCTCCAAACTCAAACTCTGCTCCCCTTCTGCTGATAATCTCCCACCTTATTTCCTACAGTTCACTGCTGAATCCATTACTATCACAGTACCTATCTTAATAAACCACTCCATCTCTGAATCTAAAGTTCCCTCTATCTGGAAAGAGTTCTATACATTACCCATACAGAAAGGAGGTAACTCTACCCAAATTTCTAACTTCAGACCTATTGCTATATTCTCTCCTCTCTCAAACATATTAGAAAAATGTATTCACAAGCAAGTCATGCAGCACCTGTTACAGGGAAAACTTGCCCACTCCCACCCAGCATGGCTTTCGCCCACAACACAGCACTAAAACTACCCTACTAGCCTTCATCCTTGCTATCTCTCAGGCAAGAGACAACAATAAACTAGTTTTCCTTGACCTCTCTAAAGCGTTTGATACTGTCTCCCACTCTCTCCTGTTTACCAAACTGTCTTACCTCAAATTTTCCACTGCTACTGTTGCCTGGTTTTCCAGCTATCTCTCTAAGCATAAGCAATCAGTGAAATGGTTCTCAGCACTCCCCCGCTCTTTCTCAGTGAAGATGGGTGTACCACAAGTATCCATTTTTGGCCCACTACCCTTTAACATCTTCACAAATCTTCTCTACTCCTCCTGCCTCCAATCATCCCTCATACAATATGCAGATGACTCTAGAATCATCACCATCTCAGAGATTCCCTCAAAGCTTATCACTGCTACCCAAGAATCCTTTGGGTCTATATTAGACGAACGGTGATTAATCGACCCTCTGTAAGCGAAAGCTTGCAATCCCGAACTGTCAGAACAGCGATTTTTTTTTCCTAGGGAAAAAAATCGCTGTTCCAAAACACATACACATAACACAAGCACACCAAACAAACAGCAATCCACACACATACACCTAAAATCTGACACCTAACCCTACACTAAACTATACAGACACCACTAACTATCCACTTACCTTAACCCAAACCCTAACCCTAAGGTCCATCACTATCACACACTCACCTCTCCCACTTCCTAACCCTAACTCACCTAACCCGCCCTAACCCTCACGTCCACACAATCGCACACATACCTAACCCGTGCCCTAACCCTAACTCACCTAACCGCCCTAACACTCACATCCACACAATCGCACACTTACCTGAACCCGACCCGTAACTTTCCACCACAGCACTGAAAATACCAAAGCAACAGAAACGGACAACCAAATTCTTTCCCTAGGAAAAAATTTGGGTTTATGTTGCTTCGATATTTTAAGCTTTCGCTTACATAGGGTCGATCAATCACCGTTCGCTTTTTTAAGCATTCAGTGATCTAATATAGACCCGAATCCTTCAACTCTATTGAAACCCGTCTTTCTCAAAATCAGCTCATTCTCAACCCTCCAAAAAAACTAAATTCCTCCTTTTTCTTCCTAAAAGCCTCACCTACCTCAAAACCAATTTTTCAGTATTATCCCTATCCATCACTGTTGAAAACAACACAAAACTCTTAGGAGTCATAATTGACGATCAATTTAAATTTGACTTACATATAAACAACTGTATCAAAAAAACACACCAGAAACTTGGGCTTCTCTAGCAAAACAAAAAGTTCCTCACAACCAAAGCTAAAATTACCCTCTCACATGCCTACCTCATACCTAGGCTATTATACAGTTCCCAAATTCTTACAGACCTAAACTTTACATTACTTGCCAAGATACAGACAACTTATAATAAGGTAGCAAGATTTGCAGCACAACATACCTACAAATCTCACCATTGTCATGCCTTAAAACACCTAAACTGGCTTGAACTTCCCCACCAGCTACTTCTCTCTCAACTCCTTATAGTCCATTCCATCCTATACCAGAAATCTCACTGTCCCATCCTATCTCCTCTCATCTCACATTATAACTCTGCCAGGCCGCTACACAGCTCCCACCAAGACCTGCTAAAAATACACAAACCCAACAATAAAATTGGTGAAAACCTCTATAGTTACCACCCTTCTATATCTTGGAACAAACTTCCACTAGAAATCAGATCCCAAAAAAAAACTTTAAGCAATTCAAAGCTGCAGCAAGAGAACATCTAAAATCTCAGTGGTCCTGCCTCTGTACACAACCTCCTTAACCCTAGACAGTCCAACTAGGGCCCCTGCATACCTCATCTGCTTTGACTTTTATATCATAATTGTCGCTAACCTGATTAATTTAACCTATTGTATAACAGTAAAACAGTCATAAAATGAAATTGTGATATATGATAGCTTGTTTTTATGCTTACTATCCTTTGTACTGAGATCCTGAAAATTGTGATGTCTCAAACTGTCAATGTGCTGACTATTTCTCTGTAAAACCTATTGTGTCATTGTCTCTACTTAAAGACTTAATGTAATATTGTGGAGCTTTTCTCCTTGGATCTCTGCTGAAAAAGGGCTACTTAGCTCAGTCAGACTATCCTGGTCAACAAATGTAAAATAAAAATAAATAAATAAAAAAAGATCAGTTGGGGGGGGGTGCTTGAAAGAAGAAATGAACATGAATTTCTGACACTGAGAAATGGGGGGGGGGGGTTACAAGGACATTATGGCTGCTCATCAGGTAAGTACTTTAGTTTGCATTTTACACATCTGGAGTAGAAATATTAAAGTTTAATTATGTGGATAGGTTCTCCAAATTGAATGTAAAATGGTGTTGGCCATTAGAAATATTTTGTGGATAAACTTTCAGTTACCATCTAGTAAGTCTACATTATGAACTTGTCAAAGCAGATTTTTGCAATTGCAGAATAAGATTATATATCCTGTCTGATACCACATTTTGCAGCAGAAATGTGCAAAGACAACAATGCTCATAAAGTGAGATCTTAAAGATAACATTTTGAAAATTTAGTACGAAAGTGTTGAATGTTAGTAACGTTTTTTTTTTTTTTGCTAACTAAATAAAGTAATACTCTGTAATAAAAAAAAATCATTATTCTCATCTAAGGGATGTACACTATAAAATCTGGTGTTACAGCAAATTCCATCATTGAACATGATTTTCCAGTTGCAATGTGAAATGGTGTTTCCCAACAAAATCACAATGACAATGATAGAGATTTATAGATGGTAATTTTGAGCAAAAAAATGTAAGAAGTTATGATGATATGATCATTCTTTCAAAGTCCCACAGAATGCACTAAAAAACAAGGCTGTAAGTTTACCAGTAAGCATTTGGCTATTAAAGAATGAGAGTAATGTCCAGTGCATGGCTGCAGTCAGAATGTGAATAATGCCCAGTGCATGGCTGCAGTCAGAATGTGAATAATGCCCAGTGCATGGCTGCAGTCAGAATGTGAATAATGCCCAGTGCATGCCTGCAGTCAGATTGAGAATAATGCCCAATTAATGGCTGCAGTCAGAATGAGAATAATGCCCAGTGCATGGCTGCAGTCAGAATGAGAGTAATGTCCAGTGCATGGCTGCAGTCAGAATGTGAATAATGTACAGTGCATGGCTGCAGTCAGAATGTGAATAATGCCCAGTGCATGGCTGCAGTCAGAATGTGAATAATGCCCAGTGCATGGCTGCAGTCAGAATGCGAATAATGCCCAGTGCATGCCTGCAGTCAGATTGAGAATAATGCCCAGTTAATGGCTGCAGTCAGATTGAGAATAATGCCCAGTGCATGGCTGCAGTCAGAATGAGAGTAATGTCCAGTGTATGACTGCAGTCAGAATGTGAATAATGCCCAGTGCATGGCTGCAGTCAGATTGAGAATAATGCCCAATTAATGGCTGCAGTCAGAATGAGAGTAATGTCCAGTGCATGGCTGCAGTCAGAATGTGAATAATGCCCAGTGCATGGCTGCAGTCAGAATGTGAATAATGCCAGTGAATGGCTGCAGTCAGATTGAGAATAATGCCCAGTTAATGGCTGCAGTCAGAATGAGAGTAATGTCCAGTGCATGGCTGCAGTCAGAATGTGAATAATGCCCAGTGCATGGCTGCAGTCAGAATGTGAATAATGCCCAGTGCATGGCTGCAGTCAGAATGTGAATAATGCCCAGTGCATGCCTGCAGTCAGATTGAGAATAATGCCCAGTTAATGGCTGCAGTCAGATTGAGAATAATGCCCAGTGCATGGCTGCAGTCAGAATGAGAGTAATGTCCAGTGTATGACTGCAGTCAGAATGTGAATAATGCCCAGTGCATGGCTGCAGTCAGATTGAGAATAATGCCCAATTAATGGCTGCAGTCAGAATGAGAATAATGCCCAGTGCATGGCTGCAGTCAGAATGAGAGTAATGTCCAGTGCATGGCTGCAGTCAGAATGTGAATAATGCCCAGTGCATGGCTGCAGTCAGAATGTGAATAATGCCAGTGCATGGCTGCAGTCAGATTGAGAATAATGCCCAGTTAATGGCTGCAGTCAGAATGAGAGTAATGTCCAGTGCATGGCTGCAGTCAGAATGTGAATAATGCCCAGTGCATGGCTGCAGTCAGAATGTGAATAATGCCCAGTGCATGGCTGCAGTCAGATTGAGAATAATGCCCAGTTAATGGCTGCAGTCAGAATGAGAATAATGCCCAGTGCATGGATGCAGTCAGAATGAGAATAATGCCCAGTGCATGGCTGTAGTCAGAATGGGAATAATGTCCATTGCATGCATGCGGTCATGCTACAGGCATGACTGGGGCTGTGGGTACTGGGTTGTTGGTTTGCAGGTAAACTGTCGGAGGGTCACAAATAGGAGTGAGATATGATGATGGACCTTTTTCTTTCATCATCATCATGTCAACTGTCACAATCTCTCTCAATTCAAAGTCAATGTCCTGTCTTCTTTGACAGTCATGCCTGACTGTCCTAAGTCTTCTCTTACACAATCCATAATCTGTTCTCTTTGACCTCCTCTGTAATTGGAGCTTACTGGGCTTCTGCTTATGTCCTCATTTCTTCAACTGTCCCACAGTGTGTAATCCATCTCAGGCACTTCAACTCCATTATCTCGAGCTTCTTTAAATTCTTTCTCTTTACTTATCAGGTTTCTGTACCATATAGCAGTACTGGTCACACCACTGTTTCGTGCACCTTACTTTTCAGCTTCTTTGGCATTATTCTGTCACACAGTATCCCTAAGACTATGTGCCACTTGGCTCCAGCCCCTCTTACTCTAGCTTTGACCACCATATTCTGACATCCCCTCTCCTCAACCACTCCTGCCAGATATCTAAAGCTGTTAACCCATTCCATCTTTTTCATTATTTAGGACATAAAACAAGGCAAAACATTATATTTGAAAATAGGCATGTTATCTTGAAAAGTACTTAGATGGTATAATAAGGCCAGTTGATGCAACACGGGATTCATTTATTTATTTATTTATTTTGTGGGTGTGCAGTTTTGGGTAGCTCAGCAAAATGTAATGAGGAGGATACTTTTATATTTTGCATACATTTTTATGTAATTTACTTTACAGTTGCAGTTATGGCTGACTTTGTAGCCTCTATCCCTCAGTTAAGTTGAATATATATTGCTGATAATGGACAATTGGTAAATACCAGTAATGGTATTATTCTGAAGAGTGGATTGTATTGATTAGGGGGAGTAAGCACAATCCAAGAATGGGATGGTTTTCTGCACCTTAGAACTGCAGTTGTGCTCAGCTTAGCAAGCAAATATGAATGGCATTCTGAACAGAAAAAGTTGATACTGGGGAGATTGGAAGGACACTGCATCAGTTTTAATGGGAAGAGAAAAAAGTTATTTACTGCATGATTGTTGAGGTGGGTATTTTACAACATGCTTATGTAATAGGCACTTTAGCACCATAGTTGCAGATTGCATGGCACCGGCTACTGTTTTTTGGCTTCCTGCTTTTGATATGCAGTATTTCGTTTATGCTTACCATCAATTGTTTGCCTGCACTGAATATGTTATTTTTGACAACTGCAGCTGCAATTTAGACCAATTTGAGCAGATACACTTTCATTTGCTGCAAGACAATGTTCTAGGTTAGGGGAAAACAGCAGCAGTTAAAGTTTGAGGTGTCTGTATTGCTTTACATCAATAGCAGTTTTATTTTCAGTTTACATCATTTAATGAATTGCCATGCTGACTTGTAGCCTACTATCAGAAGGCTTAGTGTGCATTACAATTATGACATTGGTCAGCTGTTCACACCTCCCTGCCTTTTAGTGCAAGAAATCTGGACAAAGTATTAACTAATGGGAGGACAAAAACACATAAATAGGGACTGATTTGAAATATTGCTCTAATAAACATAGAAAGTTGCTTGAATAATAGGTTTTGCATTCGCATGCATTTTCTGAAGGATACAAAGTTTGAATCTCAAATGAATGTCATTATTGAGAGATTTCAATCCACAGTGATTTGCCAGATAACCAAAAGTTTTCTTAGGAAAAGATCAAAATGTGAGGCAAAAATCTGGATAGTTTGGAAGTAGGACAGATTTCCACTTCAACAGGATGCTTCAATGCAACTCTAGAGCTACTTGGATTAGATGACTTCCCTTTTGGGTTAGGAAGGGACTGAAGTAGTAGTAAGTATACTCCATAATAAAGTTTTTGTTGGTAGCAATACAGAATCATGCTTCTCTTGTTTTGTAGTTGTAATATATCCCAACGTAGTTTATTTCTGCTATCCCTTCTTCTTATATGCATTAGCAGTATGTGCATATCAATTCAGGAATCACAACTGAAGTTCTTCAATGAAGTTCCTACTTTCTATACAACTATCCATCCATGCTTATGGCCTGCATCTGACTCCTATAACAACCGTGTGAACATTCACTGCCATTCATGGAGTTTACTACACAAGAATGAAGCAGAGGCAGATTGTCAGGGCTTTCTTCTGTATTGCACACACAAACACTGTACACTGTATACTATATGCACACACACACACACACACACACACACACACACACACACACACACACACACACACACACACACACACACACGGAGGACATGCAAATTCTGCACATAACACAGAGGACCTCTTGCTGTGACTGTACAGTAAATCTCACTGCACCCGATTTTACTACAGATTCAATAATGTTGCTGATACTGAAAAAATAATAGTCTCAGAGTGAATTCACAAAGATCTTCCATTTTAATTTAATGATTCATTTTAAAAGTTTTGGCATAAAAAAAATTAAAAGGGTCACTTTAATTTTCAGAATGAGCTTCTGATGTTCTTTAATTGCTTACTGCATAAGGAAAATTTATTAAAAATGCATTATTTTATCGTCTGATTAAATAAAAACAGTACCAAACAAAAAGCTTTCATCAAGCACAAATGCAGAAGCAGCACATGATTATGCTAATAGCAGCTAAAGCAAATCTTTAGATGTTTTAGAACCTTGTCATTTTAATTTGTTGAGTTTTATCTTCCATGGACTATTTAAGTCATAACATTTTTTCACTTAGTATTCTATACAAGGTACAAGCTAACTGTAAATATTTTTGCAATATTGCAAACTTCAAACTGTGAGCATTTATATGTACATGAATAAAGTGTGTGCTATGTGTTTGAAAGTGCTTATATAAGTACACCTTGCATTTTCCTTGCAGTGCATTTTTTTCATAAAGCATAATAACATTATTCTAAATGGGAATGTTGGCTCTGACATTGTCAAGGTTATACTATTGTGTATGATTCATATTTGTACAACTGACACAGAAGAAGAATGTTTATATAAAATAATTTAATACTTAGAACACAGCACCTGTGTAATATGTTTATTTATTAAAGCAGACTAATCTAATAAAGATAAAGTTAGGTCTTAGCTGCAGAAATGACTTTGTCATTCAACTGACATTGTGGGAATTAATAAATTATAGAAAGAACCTGAAATATTACCTAATCCATAGAAGAGATTATACCCAAACCATTTCTGTAATTATTATTTTAATTTTAATTTGGAAAAGCTGTATTTATCAGGAAATGTAATTTTCATATATAATTTCAAATGGGGGTCTATATCACTTCATCACATTTCCGTGAACTTTGGTTCATCGACCCTAATACAGCAAATGTTCACATGAGCAGATGTTTACTTCAAAGAATGCCTTACTCAGAGAAAGGAATGGGAAATTAACCTGTAAGGAAAGGAATGAGGAATGGACCTGAATAACAGTTTCTCTACTTTCAAACAATGTTTCCATTCATTCTGTCATTGGTGAGGGCCTGAAATTAGCAAGTTAGGCAAAAGCATCTGTACCTGCATGGGTAGCCTATTCAGCCCAATATTCTTCCAGCAATAGTCAGGTGATAAGGAATAGGCTAACTTCAGGTCCATTGGAGTGGCCTACTCTCTTCTATGGAATGATCACTGCAGTGCTTTCCATATAATGCTGCCTGCATGCTGACTGTACACACTACAGGCAGCATGTGTGTCTCATACTTGGCACATTATTGGGTCCTCCAACAAAGTGTCACCCATGCAGTGAGCCATGGCTACTTTGCCAGGGATGAGTGAGTTGGCATTAACTGCCCTTTTCCATTCTCCTACCTAGGCCACTATGTCATCTATGCCACTAACCAAAAACTGGTAATCCGGATTGCATTCAGGGCTTGATCTTTCAGCACTCTAGGGCTGTAGCACTAAAAGAGTTTTACAGCTACATGAAGAATAGCTTTTACAAAAAATTCGTAGGCATATATAATGAACTGTTAGAAATAGGTATTGGATTTTCTCTGGTTTTAATCAAGGATCAACAGTGCTGAATGGTGCATTGATTATTTGCCTTATATCGCTGTCTCAATCCAGTTTAGGAGCAGGTAGGATCACTGGAAATGAATGAGAACAAGAGAAGAAGGGTTTCAATGTCTATAGATATTTCTTGGAAAGGATATTAGCAAAAACTATGTACCATAGCCACCCAGCAGTGTAATCCTTGGCTCTATATGATTGTCATTGTTAAAGTGACACCCCCAACCCCATATGCAAAAATGGGAAAAGGAGTTTGAGGATGGATGGATGGATGGATATGTTTGAAAACTCTCACCTTTCCATGCTCAGTCTGGTAAATGGTGAGAGATACAGTTTATTTTTTTTTCACAGATCTGCAGTGATCATCAAAGTAGAACATCTTTGTTACAGCTTCAGATAGGAAAAGCTACCTCCAAGAAGTAGTGATGACAAAAATCGCATCAATTATGTACTAAAGCTCTGAATGACAGAAAAAGAGGACAACGTTAGTGTTAGTATGCTGAGGTCTCATTAATAAACCAATAACAATCAGCCAGTACTGTTCAGTGTGAATTCCAAGGCAAAGTCAGACCATGCTAGAATGTGGGTGCAGACATTTATAATGACTGGTCTCTTGAAATGGCAGAGTTTGTCAGATATAGGTTTGGAAGGGAGAAAACACAGCTAAAACAATAGTTAGACCATAAGAAAGCCATAGTAAATGCAGAAATATTTTCCTCAAGTAAGTAACCTTTAACAAAAAGTATGACTGTCCGAACAGTTGTTTATGAAGGAGACAAAGGCACAAGAATAAAACACAGAAGGCAAGTAGGTCGAAGGGTTGGTATAATGGTTAAGGTGTTCGCCTCACAGACTCAAGATACAGGGTTTCATTGTCACCTTTGAAAGGAAAATTGGTTAGGCTTAAAATAGTTAATAACCACAACAGGCAGAAACGATAACTGCAAAAAACAGCCAGTAACAAAAGTTATAGTCATTCCAATAAACTAGACTCACGTAAAGACACATTTGTTTATTTTTAATTGATGTAATAGAAAAGATCACTTATTTTGATGCTCTTTGGTTTGTGTAGGAATTTTGACCTGTGACCCTAGAGGAGGCGATTGAGAAAATTGCTTAGAATACAAGGAATTGTTATGACAACTTCCTTTGAATGCCCACAGTTTTCATGGGATTAATGGGATTATGTCAATAATCCCCTTGTTAAAAATGAGAGCAACTAAACTTTGAAAAAAAATTATTTTCTAATGTGAATGATTATTCAACACATTTTTTTAATATTAAATTATATAAGCAGATCAGTGGCTTGTATTTGAACCATATTTTATTAATTCCTTTATAAATAGTCATTGATGTTTATTTACCCACACACTGATTAGTTTTATGCCTTTACATTTGAATTTCTGTCAGGGGCTGGTTAAACATTGGACAACTATCTATTTAAATATAAAATTTCCTGTTTAAGCTTAATTGCTATTGATGACATTATTACATTTTCTGCATCCATTTTTTTGGATCAGTTCTGAGGAAGCCTGATACTGTAGACGAAGGTGCTTAACGAATCTTTGCTACCACCACAATTTTAAAATAACTGACTTAATTTTTATGCAGTCTAGTTTATTGGAATTACTGCAACTTTTGTTACTAGGCCTAAAATATTCTACAGGGGCAGATAGCTCAGTAATTAATTAAAGTAGCTATGTACCTATGAGCAAGAATGAAGATACAAAAGGAGAAGATGTGAATGAAGCAAGTGTGAGAAACAAAAGGTAGAGGGAATAAAACAGAAAATCACTAGCAGCAGCAGCCCTCTTTTTTCCCATTTTCGACATGGCGTCAGGATATCCTGTTAACTGTCACCATCAGTCTTGATTCATTACCAGACTCCTGCCTTCTTCAACACTCATGCCTGACTGTCACAGATCTTCTTTCACACAATCCATCCACCTCTTTGCTGGACTTCCTCGATTCCTCTTACCTTCTTCCTGTCTGTCCCAAATCTTCTTCACCAGATTATCTTCCGCTTTTCTATACATGTCTGAACCACCATAATCTGTTCTCTTTGATCTTTTCTGGAATTGGACCTACTTTGGCTTCTGCTCATTTCTTCATCTGTGCCACAGTGTGCACCCTACCACCCTTCTCAGGCACTTCATTTCCATCACCTCTAGCTTCTTCATCTGCTCTATCTTTACAGCCCAGATTTCTGTGTCATACAGTAATACTGCTCACACCACTGTCTTGTACACATAGGTTCATAGGTGTTTACTAGGCTAATAACAACAATGGCCTTTTTAAGCCTAGCCATGTATCCCAAATCTCTGATGAGTTCTGATACCCTTGATAAGTGTAAGTATGGGCCTGGGACATAAAAACCATATGCCTTACTTTTCAGCTTTTTTGGCATTCTTCAATCATACACAACACCTGAGTCTCTATGCCAGTTGGCTGCAGCCCATCTGATTCTAGCTTTGACCTCTTCATTCAGACTCTCCTCAGCCACCCCTCACAGATACTTGAAGCTATTTACTTGTTCCAATATCTTCTTTTCTATCTGAATTCTCAGCTTCTTCCAATCTCCCCAATCTGCTGCCATTACCACTGTCTTATCTGTGCTTAGTTTCATCCCATGTGCCTTCAGTTTTGCACTCCATTCCCGTATCTTTTGCTGAAGTTCTTGGTCAGAGTCCACCTGTAATGCCACATTGTCTGCTTACAGCAACTTCATTGATCTGTCCCCTCCAACCTGTTTGATAATATAGTCTATCACCAGTATGAACAGCAGTGGGCTCATAGGTTCATAGGTAGGTACTAGGGCCTATACAAGCCTAGCTAAAAAGGTAACATGGCTTTCGCCACCCAAAAAAATATTTTCCTGTGCCTCTATCAGGCAAAGCCACAGAGGTGATCCCTGGGGTGAATTTCCTATTTCCCATCAAATCATCAAGATTTTTCTTGAAGAGTGCTAATGAGGAGCTTTGTTTGATATAGATAGGTAGTTTATTCCAGAGTATGGGAAGTCACTGAGACAGGAATCTATCCCTCCAGCATGTTCTGTTTATTGTGGTGACAAGATTTAGGTCCCTAGAGTGTCTAGCTCGGAGGGATTGGGATGTCCAATAGCTCCGGGTTTGACATAGCTTTGAATGTTAGTCAGAGATCACCTCTGAGTAGGCAATATGCAATGGAGTAAAGCTGGAGTTTTTTGAGACGGTCTGCGTAGAGCATCTGTTTGAGGCCGGTAATCCTCTTTGTGAGGTATTTCTTTGGCCTTTCCAGTTGTTGTAGATGTCTTGTGAGGTACATACCAAAAGGAGAGTTGTACTCTATAATGGGTCTAATGAGTGGCAAGTACAGGGGAACAATGACCTCTTTTTTCCTGGATGAGAAACCTTATGTGTTGAGGTGTGCCACGTAGAAGGATTTCCTGACTACTGTGGCAATGTGATTATCAAAAGAGAGACTACTGTCCACCTGTGTCCCAAGGTCTCTTATCACACTTTTGGTGTTAAGTAGACTACCACCTATGTGGTAGCTCATGGGTACAGAGTTTTTACCAAAGAGGATGACAATGCACTTTTTGGCATTGAACTTGAGGCCATGGCTTTGACACCAGCCATCTGTCTCAGTGCGGCCCTTTTGTAGGATGTCCACATCATTAGGATTTTCAATTATGGCTCCTAGTTTGCAGTCATCTGCAAACTTCATTAGCCAAACACCTTCTGTGTTATCCTGTACTTCAGAAAAGTAGATACAAAACAGGAGAGGACCCAGGATTGGACCCTGTGGTACTCCACTTGTCACTGGTCTGAAGTCAAATTTGGAGTCTGCTACTTTCACAGTGTGGGTTCTGTCATTGAGCAAGTTGGCAATCCAGCTTGTGACATAGGTATTTATACCTAGTTTATAACGTTTATCTATAATTCCAGAGTGAGGGATGGTGTCAAAAGTCTTAGCGAGATCTAGATAGGCTGTGTGAACCACCTTACCCTCATCTACGGCTCTGGTGACTGCTTCAAAGAAGTCAATCAGGTTTAGGAGACATGATCTGCCTTTTACAAACCTGAACTGGGTGGGGCCCAGAGTTTGGAGATTACCAATGTCTTTGTTTATAAGTTCCATGATCATATGTTCCATGGCCTTGCAGACCAGGCTTGTTAGGCTAATGGGGCGGTAGTTCCCGGGGTCCGTGGTGGCTCCCCCTTTGTGGAGTGGGATAACTATTGCTGTGCACCATTCAGTGGGCATAAAGCCTGAAGTGAGGCTATGACTAAACATGGTGCTTAGGTGAGGTGCCAGTTCATTCTGTAGTTCATGTAGAATGCAGCCTGGGATGTTGTCAGGTCCCTTGGATGCTGTGTTCTTGGCTTTGGAGAGTGTGTTTTTTACCTGTGCAGCTGTGATTACAGGAAACTTTGCATTCGAGTATAGAGATGGGCCCTTTAGGGGGTGAGGGGGTAAAGTTATCACTGAACCTATCTGCCAGGATGTTGGCAATATCGGTTCTGTATATTTAGTGCCATTGTGCTGTAACTCAGAGCAGATCTGAGTGTTGCCATTGAGATTCTTGACATAGCTATAGAATGCTTTGTGGTTGTCTTTAGAATCAGTGGCAATTTTGTTTTCATAACTAGCTTTGAAGGATTTTTTGAGGGATCTCAGCTTCTTACTGAGGATGACCAGGGAGTTCTTCCAGTCATGGGATTTTACTCTTTTTTGCAACAGTTTCTTTCTTCTGTTGTAGAGTTTGTTTATGGCAGGGGACCACCAGATTGGCATCCTTTTTTTGGAGGATAGCATCTTGGTTTTGTTTGGGATAGCATGATCCATGCACTCATGTAAGTGCTTATAAAGTGCATTTGTGTAGGATTCAGCAGTCATACCTCTATTGTCCATCTGCATGGGTGTCATGAAGTTTGCCACTTCTGTCTTAAGAAGCGTGAAGTTGGCTTTGGAGAAATTTTTTACGGTGGTTTCTCTAATGGGGGGTGGGGGTGGGATGTGGATATCTAGGCTGATTAGCTATTGGTTGGATCTGACCAACAAAGAATTGACCTCTGGTGTGGAACACCGGTCACTCATGTTGATAATGACCAGGTCTAGGATATTGCTGCTCCTGGTGGGGGTGTGGATAAGCTGATCCAAGGCATTGAAATATATGAATTCCAGAAAACGTTGAGCAAAAGTACATGAGTAGTTTTCCCAGTTAATGTTGGGGTAGTTGAAATCACCCATTATTAGGGTGCTGGGTTGTACCCTAATATTTTCCAGTGTATCACAAAATGAGGAGTGGGAATCCTGGGGGATGGTGGGAGATCTGTAGCACATTACAATTTGGATTGCGGTCTTGCCTAGAGTTAGTTGCACACAGATAATCTCAGATGCATTATGCTGAGCAATTAGCCTGGAGGTGTGGATATCTTTAATGAATATGGACACGCCTCCACCTTTAGTATTTCGGTCCAGATTAGGTGGTCAAAAGGTATGGTATGAATTATAGCCTGGTAATGCAGAGGTGCTCTCTGGAGCCTTGAACCAGGTCTCTTTCACTGCGCAGATGTCGATGTTCTCCATTTTAAGGAGTGCCTTGAGTGAATGCATTTTGAGGTATAGATTTCTAGCATTGACTAGCATTACCCTCAGATTCTGCTTGCTTGTACCTGTTATGGTGGTGAATTTGTCATTTGAACCTTGCCTAAAAAAGGCACTATAGGGGTGGCAAGAGCCTTAGCCAGTATCTGGAATCCCAAGGGTGACAGTTGCAGGCCATCTCTGGCAAAGCATCATGGTCTGTCGATCATGTCATCACAGGCAGACAGATACTGGATCCCCTTAGAATGACACCAGAAGCTTACCCAATTGTTGAAGTCAATCATTTTGTCCTTGTGCTGTGGTATCATTCTGGGTGATGGCAGGATGCTACTCAGGGCTAGGATCATACGTTCCTGGGCTACAAGATCGGAGAGCTCCTCCATTTCTCTTTTCATGTAGTCCAGGGAGGTACGTCTCAAGTCATTCACACCAACATGGGCAATGACAGAGTCATATTTGTACTTGCTGTGGAGTGACCTGAGTGCGTGTGTTATGTGGTGGATCCTGGCACCCGATAGGCAGCTGACAGTAACTTTCTCCTTGTTTAGCCAGGTGAGTGGAACATCAGTGTGCCTGACTCTAGAGTCACCTATGATTAGAGTGCTGGGTACATTGTTATGCCTTATGGGCTGTGGTTGAGTGGCACACTGAGTTTGTGGGCTATGTGTTATTTGGGTTGTGTTGGGGGGTGGAAGTTGCATGCGTTTCTGCTTTGGAGGTCTCTGTTGCTTGAGCAGATTTTTATTGAGAGCCTCTGTGAATGTAGGTGCATGTTTTGTGTTGCTATATGTGTGTTTTGGTGGTGTAGGTTTTGAGGGACTATGTGACGAGTGTGGTGTGGTGCAAGTGTTTACCTTCTCCTCTTGACTGTTTAGTCCAGACAGCTGAACCCTTGTGTACACCCACTCCCACTGGGAATCCCAATGTAAGGCTGAACACTGTTCATACTTGAGTCACTGTGTCCTTGTACATAGCCTACACTAAATCTACCAATGTTTCTGGAACTTCATACCATCACAGGACTGCCCAGATCAGTTTTCGTTAGGCCCTGTTATGTGCTTTCTGCAAGTCTCGGAATGCCCAGTTGGACTCATCTCTAGCTTCCTCTCAACTATCTGTCTCACTACAAACATGAGGTCAGTTGTGCTGAATCCTAATCTGAATCTGAGCTGCTTATCACCCATCTTACATCTACTACTCTGCATATCCATTTATCAATCACCCTCTCAAGTACTCTCATGCAATGTTATAGGAGTTTGATGCCTCTTTACTGCCCACAGTCATGGGTGTCCCCTTTGCTCTTTTACATTGGCATGAGTATACTTATTCTCCAGTCATCTGGGATACGCCTTTCTCTCCACATTGCTACGAGTACCCTCAGGAGCTATTTCTCCCCTATCTCACCCAGCATCTTTATCATATCTGCTGTGACCTCATCTGAGCCTGCTGCTTTCCCTGACTTCATTTTCCTTAGTGCTAGTCTTACTTCCTCTAGGGTGGGCACATATTCTTCTCTCATCATAGGCTGTTTCTGGGGTAGTACAGCTTCTGCGGGGGGTTTCTTCATTAAGAAGCTGCTGAAAATACTCCTTACATCTGCCTTTCATGTACTGTGGCCTGGTGAGCAGGTTGTTGCTGGCATTCCTTATGCAGGGTGTCTAACTATCTTCTTTATCATTCTGTCTGTGCCTTGCAACCTGATATAGTTTCTTTGTGCCCCTTACTGAGTCACTTTCCAGAAGCTGGAAGCGTGCCTCCGATGCCTTGTTCTTTGCCATTGCAGCTCCTTTCCTAGCTACTTCGTTAGCCAACCAGTATTCCTTCCTAGACTGCTCAGACGTTTCTATCTCCCACATTTTCCTGCACTCCTTCTTTCTTTAGATGACTTCCTTGAGTTCTGCATTCCACCACCAGCTTTTCTTAAGTACCATATTTTCATACCCTGCTCAGTCACATACCTGTTCTGTAGCCTCACACATGCTGTTTTGAGGTGCTGCCATTCTTCTTCAACTCCACCTATTTCCTCCTCTTCTTGGGGCCCTGAGTAATTACTTGAGCTGTTGTACTTTCTCTCCAGTCAACTTCCAGGTCTTTGGCCTGGTCTCTGTTGACCTTACAGCCTTCGGTGACCACTACTTGCAGCTGATTGTGGCAACCTGCTGTGGGGGGGGCAACCAGTCTTTATGCTGTGGGCCCACTCTTTCACTTGGAATTACTCTGTAATCATTGATTCGACTCTAGTGCCTTTTCCTTAGTAGGAGGAAGTCTACCTGAGTGACATTTTGGCCACTCTTGTATGTGACCTTGTGACTGTCTCTCTTTCTGAACCATGTGTTGGCTACATTCTGACAGAAGTCTAGAATGGCCTCTCCTTCTTTATTCCTGTTGGTCCACCTATGTGGACCCAGGCAGTACTTATATTCTGTTTTATCTGTCCCAATATGTGCATTCAAGTCACTCAATATCAACACCAATATATGTTGTCCTGCTTTATCTAATAGGTCCTGAAACTGTTGGTTGAATGTATTCTTTTCTTGACTATCACAATCCTGCTGTGGGACATAGGCTGAGATTATGAATACTGCATTATCATTAGACTAGAATCTGATTGCCATGAGTCTGTCACTAGTTCTGATGACAACCCTCACTGCCTTCTGAAGCCTGTCCCTCCCCATAATTCCCACCCCATTTCTAGCCTGTCCTCCTCCTAGTATTCCAAGATGGAATAAAACAGGAAAAGGAAAAGAACATTCTCAGAGAATGTGAAGATTATCACCAGAGACGATTGTTACAGATGTGAAATGGATACACTTCATGGTTACGAAGCAGAAGTGATAAATATGGAGCTACCAAGAAAAAAGAGAGAAACATACAAATAAATAAACATATCAATAGACAGATTACAGGCTATGATATACTAACAGAATGACAAGTTGTGTCTGGAAAATGCAGGTAGTTATCCAGGAATGAATTATGGAAAATGTAGTCTACTTTGACTGAAACATGGAAGCAGGGTGAAAATCAGAAACGTCAGAATGCTGTGCTTTAATCAGGCAACAATGAGTTAACAGGTTTAAATATCGAGGAAGGGATTTTCAAACACTTGGAAAACAAACGTTGAAAGTAACATGGATTCATCGATTATGACTATACAAAAGATACCTGATATATACAGTCATTGTTTTTGTTAGTGAAGAGTATCGAGCTGAAAGTTTAGTCATGGTTTCATTTTTCTTATGTAGAACAACATCATTTTAGACCCACAGACGTGGTAATTGGCATAGACCTCTCCCCAGAAGTATCAAACTTGTTACATAATAACAAGTGGAGATACATCAGCATGTGGTGGCAACACTGACTCACGAATAGGCAGGGAAGATGCCACACAGATGAATATGTGGACAGCATCTCTTTAATGAGCTATTAAAAGAGGTACCTGTGTCTGTACTTTACAATAATAGCTGCTGTAGGGAAAAGCTGGTAACAGTCTGGGCAATTGTGCCCAGTAGTACAGACTGGTATATACACTTTAAACAAATCGGATCAAAATCAGACATTTAAACACAAACTGCAGTAGAAAATTTGGTGCTAAAGCATATAAAGAAGCCTGAATGTCATTATATGAAAAGTAATACACCAATAACACAGCGCAGAAGAACTAAAAAACCTCAGTACTAGAACTCTGAAACACAAACAGAAATGAAAATGTGATACAGATTGTCAACTGTCTTGGAGGACATGAATAAGGTGCAGATAACTGCTATCTTTAAAAATGAAATAAAGCAATGGACAAGAATCAGAAGATTTATTTTATGACAAGGGGTGTTGGGTGCCAGCAGAATGTCAAGAAAGAAGTGAGAACTTGGTTTGTTATAAAACACACTAGGTGATCTTTGCTTAAAACAGCTTAGCTTTGCTACGGGTGTGTCAATGGATTAAAACATTTATGGGAAGTTATAGGCAAATGTAACAGACAGGAATGGAATGCATTAAACCTGATGATAAATGATCCACTGCATTATATTAAAAAAAGAAAAAAAATGGATAAATTGATAGGGAGGTATTACTTCATCTTTCATCAGTTGTTAGGAATTTGTAATGTATAAGACATGTGACAGCTGTGTTCATGTCAAAAACATGCAGCACAATACAAGAAGAATGTAAATATCTGGGTCAGGCAACCATAGCTCAAAAGACTCAGCACTAAACATATGCAGAGTGGTATTTACTTAGAGTACATGGGGTATAAGGTGTGTGTATGTGTGAGTGTATGTGTGTGTGTGTGTGTGTGTGTGTGTGTGTGTGTGTGTGTGTGTGTGTGTGTGTGTGTGTGTGTGTGTGTGTGTGTGTGTGTTCAGATTGTGAGGTTGTTGGACAAAAGTGTATGTTTGTGCAAGATCAGTGAATCAGAGTGTGTGTGTGTGTGTGTGTGTGTGTGTGTGTGTGTGTGTGTGTGTGTGTGTGTGTGTGTGTGTGTGTGTGTGTGTGTGTGTGTGTGTGTGTGTGTGTGTGTGTGTGTGTGTGTGTGTGTGTGTGTGTGTGTGCGTGTCTGTATGTCTGTGTGTATGATTAGTTGACAGTAGTTTAAGGAAGCTCCTCCATTTACCTACTGTTTTGTGATCTCAGAGGTTATGTATGTTAGATTGTAGTGGTGAGGGAGTTACATAACATCAAGATGGGGGTGGTGCATGGAATCTTGCATGTGCAAAAATATTTTTTTTCTTCCCCAGAACCATCAGTAAGTTGCCACCAGCTCCTGTATTCATTCCCCATGTGTAAGTCTACCTACCTTAGCCTCACATGGGTTTAACACGACTTACATCTGAGGACAGTGAGGATATCTGGAACACTGCTCCAACATCATCCTGCCACAAAGTAGTGTGCTCCTTTTTCCATGTGACAGCCCTGTGAGCTGCACAGTCACTGCCTTCATGAGATGCATGCACACTTCCATCAATGTTCAGCCTCCTGTCTAAGTGGCATACCAATCATGCAGCAAAGATCTCACCAGGCTTATAACACTGTTATATCATTGCCAGCCTGGGCTTTCTCCCTCCTCCTAGGATGAGAAAGCTAATATTGGCTATTTGGCTTCCATCCCCCTACAGCCCCAACAGCACCCATGTCACCAAAAGAACAGGGATCGTCCAGAGAGCAGTACATCCACCAGCTCCCACGCCACCAAAAGAACAAGAGTTGCCAGAGAGCAGTAAGTGTGCTATCCCTCCGAGGCAAAACATTCTTTTTGTTTTCACTGAGAAATAAACAGGACGTGCTCTCATTGATTTAAGTGTATTGATGTGAGGACCATCAAAAGTTTCTATTTTAAAAATTACATAAACTCATTTAAGAAGATGGCTATAACCAAAACAGTACACAATATTTTAAGTATTGTATAAAATCTGTTAAAAACAACTTTATTGCCTCAATGAATTGCAGTTCCTTTCATAACAAGTCACCTTTATCTAATAGAAGTAACACTCAACTCTTCGAACACAATATTTTATGTATTGTATGAAGTCTGTTTAAAGCAACTTTATTGCCTCAATGAATTGCAAGTCCTTTCAAAGCAAATAAGTTTTCATCTAACAGAAGTAACACTCAACTCTTCTATGAACACACGAATAAAGACATTTATTAATGTCAGTGGAATAGTATACTATAATGACATACAAATGAATATAAACATAATCAGTACATTGCTAACGAACTACAAAGCCCCATAAAATTATATATTATGGATCCAGATTTGTTGCTGAGGGGAAATAATGCATAGTTGGATAAGTTCTTGGAAAAGTTAGAAATGTGAATCACTTGTTACACAAAACAATGATTTTAGACTTTTGCCAGTATTAACAACCGAAGTATTGAAGTTTCTTCAACTTTATTGCCCGTCAGAACTAAGAACAAAATCTAGACAGTTCGAACATGACCAGACTGCTGGTAGTAACTATAGAGTTTGTTCAACTGAGGCATAAGTTCACAAACTCATAAACTCAAAGGCCCAACAGTGGTTTCAGTCTGAGACTCACAGAAGTTAAGCAAATAGTTATTCTAGTATGTACTGCTCTTCAAACTGGAATGTTTAAGAGATAGGAAGTACTACCTGCAGAAGCATTAATCTTCATATCCCAGAGGCAGAAAGCTCAAAATCTATTTGATAATCAGTATTCATTTATGGAAATATTGTTGTGATGGAACACTCCTGGCATGCATGCCATTGCTGTAGAAACTACCAATATAAATCATTAAGACAGTCAGCTGATACTGAAGTGTTCTTTTATTTATCCTTAGCCATGTTTGTGGCATCCAGTGATTCATTCATTTGATGATTAATTTGCAGCAGTGTTTTTTTCTTTTTCTTCAACAAGTGGGGCAATGGTATATATACTGTATAAGTTCAGAAGTTTAATATATAATATCGATAGGGGTAAAGTACTAAAGAGAAATGTCTAGTGAAGTTCTATAGCTGTAAACTATAACAGAGAATACAGATATTTTGTAGTTGCCAAAGTATAATATCACTAGAAAGCACTGAATGAATAATTTAGAAATAATGGTGCATTAAAGAAATATATATTGAAGGAGACCTGTCCGGTACTAGCACAGTCATTGCGTTGCAACAAGCAAACCAGAATCATAAAACAAATTTCTTTCCCTATCCTGCCATACCATTGGAGTTGGTTATTTGAAATACCACAGCTGAGTGCTTAGGTGGTGAAAGTTCAGGTAATAATATGATTGGCCCAAGGAGATCTGTATCTTCATATAGCATTGTGGGGCTTTCAGTAAAAGCAGCTTATATACCTGCTGTTTTACGTAACCAGATTCCAACCTCGAACTGAAAGACAAGAGTTTGTAGGATATAATGGAAATTGTCATCTGTAAATGATTGTTTACCCCTGTGCATTAGAAAACTGCCCTGAAATTCAATGGTGTGTGTGTGTGTGTGTGTGTGTGTGTGTGTGTGTGTGTGTGTGTGTGTGTGTGTGTGTGTGTGTGTGTGTGTGTGTGTGTGGGTGTGTGTGTGTGGGTGCGTGTGGGTGCAAGTGGTGAGTGCGTGTGTGTGTGTGTGTGGGTGTGTGTGTGTGTGTGTGTGTGTGTGTGTGTAGTTTCAGTTAATACATGAAGTACAAACAGCTTGCTTTGGCTTCAAAACATCTGCTATACTTCCATGCACTTACGATATTTGTTTATACTACAGCTATATATCTAATTCAGATGTTTGTTTATTTTCTATTGATCCTTAAAAACTTTACACATTTTAATCACTCATTTCACTACTGCAGAGTTTGCATGGAGAGAGCAATAAATTTAGCCAAAATACCATTGAGAATACCTAATTACTGAACATTACATTTTTTCTTTAAAATGTTATCTTTAACAGTGAATAGTATAAAGAACAGGAGCACAAATACATTGTGCTACTGTTGCCTATATATTACAAATAATTTGGAAAGTGCTAAAAGGACAAGGTAAGTAATATGACCACATCAGTATTATTTTTTATGATTGAAAGAAGAGCATTGACATCTCTTACTGCCAGGAAACTTACAAATTTCAAGCACCAATGCCATTCAATTTATATTAACCAAACCTTAGCAAAGATGAGGAATGATAAGAAATTTCAAATCCATAACTAAAAACTGACTGGGCAAAACCAAAAACAATCATGGACAGGAAAATGAGGCAGTAAAAATGACTAAACTAATGTCAAGCTTATTATTTAACTCTTGATTTATCCCATCTCAGTACTCTTAAAGATACAATAATTACATTTTATCGTGACCCAAGGTAGTGATATTTAATATACAGATATTTATTCCATTCTGGGCATGTGCACATTGTCTAAAGAATCCCGCAAATATGATTGAAGATTTAAGGGGTACACTGAATGTAATATGTCATCCTCATTTATTCAATTTATTTAAAAGAATATCAACCTAGTTATTTGATAAGTGGAATGTAAACTCTCAAGTTTTTTTTTTAGATGGAAATGTTTGTGCCTTTGCAGAGACACAATATCAGTCAGCATTCATTTTTTCTACGAAATAGATAATTGTCTTGCATATGTATATCATTGTATTTTGGTAATTACTACTAAATCTCTTTGCTTACAAATATTATACTAGTGTCTAATGATTTTATCTATAAAAATATCTCTATTCATACTTTTAAAGATGCCTTGAAGGAAATGTGAACAATATTTTACCGCAAAACAACATATCATAAAAATATAAAACTCTACATTTTATTTACTGAAACAAATTGTATTCTTTTATTATGGAAACATCTAATAAAAACTAAAGAAGTTGATGGCAGTTCTCATTTCAGATACTTGTCTAGTAAATATAATAATGCTGGTTATATTTATGCAAGGTGGTAAACACATTTATTTGCTGGTTTATTTCAGTCCCCCATTCTTTCAATTTTTACTTTATTTCCAAAAGTTAATGATTTTTTCCTGCTGTGATTTTATGAATGTGAAATGAACTAAACTATTTTACTCATAAAAAAGTGAATTAACTTTGAAATACATACATCTGAAGAGTCATACAAGTAATAGTTTCAGTAGTTACATGCAGTGCTATATAACAGTGATGTTCTTGATTTATTCACCAATTAATACAGACATTGCATACTATGCTAATCTGACATAAATGTCAAACATGAACAATTATGGATTCATTTACTATATATAAGAACATAAAGGGCACATCAGTGCTGTAAATATTTGCATGCAATGATAGCAGAACTTGTATCTAAGATAGACTACCTTAAATAATGTGTATCTCAGGGTGATGACATATTTCAATTGTAGACTCAATGATGGAGCATAACACAGTATGGTATATTATGAAATAAAACATCTTCTGAAGGATGTGTTTCTGTTTCATGGAACAGATGGCATTTCCTTTACAAATAGCATCTGATATTTTCCATAGTAATGTATTACTATTGCTTCAAGGTCCTTGTAATGAAACAAGGAATAATAATACTACTCTTAACCCCGTCACAATGTACAGTATCAGGGCGTTGTTCATTTTATCCTGCTTACTTTCAGCATTCTTCTATTACTTTCATACCTGAAAACTAAGAAAATTAACATAAGCAACAGCAATGCAAATATAAACTCTAGCAATACGAGTCATAATAAAGAAAAGGCACACAGTCAAGTTATCCAATTAACTCATATGTAGTCATTATTTTCCTGATCCTTTCATATTTATTTCACCATTAAAATAAGGACAGTGGCTATCTCCCTGCATTAAATTATTAATTTATTTTACTAACTAAGTAAATGCCACTGACCTTGTGACCATTTCTCTTAGGACACATGGGTTAGCTATCACTCTGATAAGGCAAAATACGCTACTTATGTATTATTGCAACTAGATTTTTGCGGGCGCAAAATTTGCACTACTCACATCTTTTAAACTTAATTTTGCAGACCTGTATGGCTTTCTCTACATTTTCAGAATGGAAAATCATGTTTTGGAGTCACAGTACATGAGAACCCGTTTCTATGTGTATGTGTGCATGCCTCGCATGATTTCCGAAAGACCACTTAAACTGTTAAGCACTCCAAGTAGTGATGACAAATCCTTAAACTATGATGAGGTAATTCACCACCTCAACTACTTGCTAAGTAGAGCATTATGCATGATCGATGTGATCTGAGAGTGACAACAACTTGCTTTACAAACATGGTCCTTATGTGGGAAATTCAAAATTGTTGTCCCTAAAGGTCTGTAGTAGTGTGAGTCGATGAACACATAGCAGTTCAAATTTTGCTCCTTTCATGCATGACAACAATGTTGTAAGCCTGCCTTTACAGAGGGATTTTCATGGGGTGGAAATTGAGGTGGCCTACATCACCTCTGCTTACATATGCCTAACCCTACTATACTAACATGAAATGTTGCATTCCTACTTGTAAAAGCAGTGTGTATCCCATCATGGCACAACTTTCATAGTGTATTACAGCAGCTTAAGTAAGGTCGGATGGTGGAATTGTGAAAGTTACTGTGCACAATTATGACAGTTGTCCTGGTTGCAGGGAACGTGTTATGAAAATCAGATGTACTAAGGACTGTTACACTGTCATCCCCAGACACTTTTGCTACATATCTCAGCAGGAGTACGGCTTGGAAATGAGCTCTTTCTCCTGCTTGGAATCTGGTTGCTATAATACGTAAGTACTCAAAATACTGGCAGACTGTTGTGGGAATATACCCTTCAATGACAAATGCAAGAAGGGACTTCAGTGAAGTGCCTCATATTAATCATGACACCTTAGAAGAAAGGGTTTTCCATGATGATTCACTACATTTAACAGAAAATGAATCCAGGTGCCTGCTATGGGGACAGAACCTACAACCATTTGTTCTTCTGGCATCCAAGTAAAAAAATATATTTGCTGAGTTGACATCATATTAAAATGTTAGCCTTTGCAATCAGCTAGAATGTAAGGATTAATCCAGTTAAATTCTAGCATTGGATAAAATGATCTAGAGTTAATAAAGCAGCAATAAACAATGCCACCCTTCTCTTATATGAACTTTGAATTAGCTTTGTGTTAGCCACAGAATGACAAAACATGTGCCTATGAATTGTTACGCAGTTAGATATGTTACTTCTTCATTGCATTATAAAGAATAATGGAAATTATCAGATGCATGTATAACTCACATACAGTGGTAGGTAATATGGTTATGTCACACTGTCTGCAAACAAGATTTAATTGCAAATTGTACATCTAGCACAATAATGAAACTGTATTCAAAATTCTTTGCCATTTTGAGGGTATCTGCTACCAAAACCCAATGGAGGTATTGCAAAGAGTTCGTCCCATTTTGTTGCATGGTGTTATGTTTTCCAGATCCACGTGCTTTTTACTCACTGGAACATTATGAACAGTTATATGTGTGCTAGCAAAATTCTCCATCAGCCAGAAAGTCACTCTTTCTTAACATTACTACCCACTAATAAGTTCTATTTCACAACTTAGTGGTTTTATGCAGTAGAATGTACTCTGGTTTTATTATACATTGCTACTGGTGATTACAGCAAAATGTCTGCATTGGAGTAAATGTTATTCTTAAATGACATAGCAATATGCATTAGCATGAATGTGGTGTTTGATGACATTAACAGTATGCCTCATATAAATAGGTATACTGCTTGCCATTAGAACAGAAATCACAGCACAGAAGGAAATTTGTTTAATATGAAAGATTTCCTGTGGCCGTACTCACAGCTGCTATGCTACTGATTGATAATATGCACATAATGTAGGTGGTTATAGATGACATGGATACAACATTCTCTATAGACACTCACGAGGAATTTTTCATAGTTAAAGGGAAATGAACTCTTATTCCAGTTGCCTTCATTATGAGGTATTTAACTGTCCTGGTATGTAATGGGAACATTTTTATTCAACAACATTTATGCAGATTTTTATTTTTGGTGTATAATATTCTTAATTCATTCCTGTCAAAATATTAGGCTAAAGTAACACGGCTGGTCTTATCATCTTTACAGGAGGTTGACACTACCTATTTCAAATTAAAATTATGCCTAAAGACAAGAAATATAACTTGGACTTCTAGGACTTTGCAAGAAGGGATTATGTAGCTATAGTTAGCTTTCAAAGATAAATAGTGACATTTGTTTAAAGACTGAGATGAAAAGATATAAGGAATAAAAATACTCTATGGTATGCTAAATAAGGGCGTTATTAGAAGTACTCATCAATGAAGAAGTAAGCAGAGGTAAAACAAGTGGTAGCTTCAATAAAGCTATAAAATAAGTTATATAAGTGAAAGAAAATATCTACAAACATAACAAGAAATCAAAAATCTACAAAACAGATCAAATCAAAATAATAAAAAAATGATGCTTAAAAGATCAGAGAGCATACCGAAGGAAAATCAGATTAATTAAGGTGAAAGGTAATGGCAAATCATTTTAGAACAACTTAAAGAAAAAGAGAAACCACAGGACTGTCCTATATTATCAAATAGGATAAAAGCACTTGCATATATCCATCCATCCATTCATAGCCACTTTTTCCCATTTTTGCATGTGGGGTCAGGATGTTACTTCAACACTGACGATCGTCAAGAAGTAAGGTAAACATTGCCAGGTAGCTAGCCGTGCCACAGCTGTTCTTGCATATCACTCATTTACATACACTCTCAAACCTAAGGCCAATTTAGAGCATCCAATCCACTTACTGCATGTTTCTGGAATGTGGAAGGAAACCAGAGCAACTGGAAAAAACCCACAGGAGCACAGGTAGGACATGCATACTCCACACAGAAGGCACTCCAGCTGAGAATCCAACTGGAGAACCTCCTGCTGTGAGGTGACAACACTATCTGCTGCATCGCTGTGCCATCCAACGGATATATAAATGACCTCCAATCAATTTTTGTTAGCATTTCACAAATAGTAAATAGATAAAATACCTGAACCTGACATTATTCTGAGTGTTTTGAAATTCACAATTCAAAAAATGTATACATTTTGAGTGGAGACAATTGACCCCAGAATAACTGATCACAGTAAAATCCTGGACTTAAGAGATAGAGAGGGGGGAGGGCAAAACATGAACTGGATAACTGCTGCTTTAATACACATGTATATCCAAGAGGCTCTTCTTGCTGCAGACAGGGAAATAGGGGTGTGTCATCCAACCATGACTAACATACAATGTCCTCGATTACACAGAAATAGTGGACCAGTACCATGTGGATAAAGGCACCATGAAGGAGCTGGTTGAGATGTGCAACCCTCATATGCAGGCTCATGAGTAACATGGAGTACCCATTCCTGTAAGCACCAAGGTGTGTGTTGCTTTGAGAATCCAGACAACTTGGACCTTCGAGTCAACAACGTAGGACATAGTGCATATATCTCCAGACATCTGCCTCAAGGATAATACAGAAATGTGTCTGTACCATGCTACAGCATGTGAAGTTGCATATATGAAGGGTAGAATGTGCCTGAAAACCCTTTTCCTATTGTTAAATTCTTTCTATCCAGTTGGCATAATAGTCTCCGTCTCTCATGCACAAGGTACAATGTTTGATCCTGACCCCCACAAATGCCTGTTTGGAATTTACATATTCTCCTTGTGTCTCTGTGGGGTTTTTTCCATCTCCAAAAAACATGCTGAGTGTTTCTATGTCAAAGTGAGCAAAGAAGGGAGCTGTGGGCAGCAGTACAGACACTACATACAGCCCTATAGTGGGAAGAGTTGTATATACTAACCACTTTGGGCATCAACTGTGGTATAAAGTATCCTCAAGATAGGAGAACATGGATCACAGACTGCATGCCATGGCAGGGCTGGTTCCTATGAGTACAACAAAAATGCATTATGTCGAATGCGTTTTCGTCAACACATGTAGAGCAAACAGGCAAAACAACGAAGCGGCTGTTCAGCGAATTCTTTCCCTGAGAAAGAAGTCACTTGAACGCTTTGTTGTTTTGCTGTGTTCTGAAGTGTAGTGTGGTCCCTTGTCCGGTATAGCTCCCGAGCATGATTGTGCAACATTCACTGACCTTAGGGTTAGGGTGCGGGTTAAGGTAAGTGCATATGTATGAAACTGTTTACTGTTTTATATTTTGTGTTAAATGTATGGTTGAGTTACGTGTGTATGTGTTGTTGTTTTGGAGGGGTAGAATTAGGGTTAAGGTAAGTGTGTATGTGTTTGGAGGTGTTTATGTAAATGTGCTAGAGTTACTGACCTTAAGGTTAGGGTGCGGGTTAAGGTAAGTGTATATGGTTTAAAATGTTTACTGTTTTTTTTTTCGTTAAATGTATGTTTGGGTTATGTGCATATGTGTATTTAGTTGTTTACTGGTTTTTGTGGGGGTATAATTAGGACTGGGTATGTGTTTGGAAGTGTGTAATGTGTTTTTTTTTTGTGGGGGTTGGAACAGCAATTTCTTTCCCTAGGAAAGAAATCACTTTTCTTTGGAATCGACATTTTCAGCTTTCGCTGAAAATGTGTTGATGTAACATTGTTCGCTGTTTTAAGCATTCGATGTTGCAATATAGACCCAGCAGAGCTAGCCACTCGACAGTGTAAAATATGGCTCTACATAATTTGGTCATATCAATGTCACCAAATGGGCATGGATATTTGCCAGTGATAAGTGGGTTGAGGATCCGAGATATGCCAGAGACCCATGCGAACAGTGAGAGAGGGTGTATGTGCCCCTATTTGCCACTGTGTGCCTGCCATAAATCCCAGCAACTCTGGTTCAAAAAGCTATTGGCCAGCCAGTGTCCAGTTGCCAAGCTTGAGTTACCTGACATAGGTCTGTTGAGCAAGCTGGAGATAAAACCAAACAATGTGACAAATTTAGGTTCACTGACAGGATGCAGCTTGGAAGTAGATGGCATGATGGTAGGGAGGAGGCTGAGCATCCTATTTATCCAGGAAACAAAATGGAAGGGCAATGCAGCAAAGCCACTTGGCTTGGGATCCAGAGTCTACTACACAGAAGGAAGACAGGCTAGAAATGGGGTGGGAATTGTGGTGAGGGAGAGGCATCAGAAGGCATTGAGGGATGTCATCAGAATTAGTGACAGACTCATGGCAATCAGACTCCAGCCAAATGATAGGGCAGCATTCATAATCTCAGCCTATGTTCCACAGCAGGGTTGTGATAGTCAGGAAAAGAATGCATTCAGAATGCAGTTGCAGGACCTACTAGATAAATTAGTACAACATGAATTGGTGTTGATAATGGGTGACTTGAATGCACATATCGAGACAGACAGAATAGGATATGAGTACTGCATAGATCCACATGGGTGGAGCAACAGGAATAAAGAAGAAGAGGCAATTCTAGACTTCTGTCTGGCAAATGGCTTGATAGAGGCCAACATCTGGTTCAGAAAGAGAGAGAGAGAAATAATCAGAGTCGCAAGATCAAGTACAACAGTGGCCAACATGCAACTCGGGTAGACTTCCTCCTAGTAAGAAAAGGGCACTGGGATAGAATCAGAGATTGCAAAGTCATCCCAAATGAAACAGTTGGCCCACAGCATAAACCACTGGTTACCACAATCAGCTGCAAGCAGTGGTTGGAGAAGGATCTAAGGTCAACAGTGACCAGGCTGAAGACATCGAAGTTGACTGGACAGAAAATACAACGGTTCAAGGAATTAGTCAGGGCTCTAGCACCCAAAGAAGTAGAGGAAATAGATGGAGTTGAAGCAGAGTGGCAGCTCCTCAAAACAGCATGTGTTAGGACTACAGAACAGATATGTGGCCAAGCCAGGTATGGAAATAAGGAAAGCTTATGGTGGAATGCAGACGTCCAGGAAATCATCGAAAGAAAGAAGGAAAATGGGAAAAAGTGGAAGATAGAAAAGATGGGCTAGGCTAGGAAGGAATGCTGGTTTGCTAACAAAGAGGTTAAGAAAATAGTTTCAATAGTAAAGAGCAAGGCATTAGAGGCACTCTAACTTCTGGAAAGTGAATCAGTAGGTGGCACAAAGAAACTATATCAGGTTGCAAAGCAAAAACAGAAAAATAAAGAAGATAATCAGACTCTTCATAAGGGATGCCAGTAATAACCTGCTCACAAATCCACAGGACATCAAAGGCAGATGGAAAGAGTACTTTCAGCAGCTTCTGAATGAAGAAAACCCCACAGCAGCTGTACTGCCTAAGACGTAGCCTACAAAGACAGAAGGGGAGG
Organism: Protopterus annectens; assembly: GCF_019279795.1. Classification (NCBI taxonomy): domain Eukaryota; kingdom Metazoa; phylum Chordata; order Ceratodontiformes; family Protopteridae; genus Protopterus; species Protopterus annectens. The sequence goes on from NC_056731.1 coordinate 64,590,002, forward strand.
AGCCCACAAAGAAGAAGTAAGAGCAGCACTAAGGAAAATGAATTCAATGAAAGCAGCAGGCTGAGATGAATCACAGCAGATGTGATAAAGGTGTTGGTGAGATAGGGAGAAATGACTCCTGAGGGCACTCATAGCAGTGTGAGAGAAAGATTTATCCCACATGACTGGAGATCCTGCCCGAGAATAGCCAAACCACTGTTCAGCATAACAAAGTCTTCAGACCTTCCAGGGATTGTATGAAAGATGTACGTCTACAGGCATAAGGTTCTCATCCAGGAAAAAAGAGGTCATTGTTCCCCTCTACTCATCACTCATTAAACCTATTATAGAGTACAACGCCCCTTTTGGAATGTATCTCACAAGACATCTGCAGCAGCTGGAAAGGCCACAGGAATACCTCACAAAGAGGATTACTGGCCTTAAACAAATGCCCTACACTGTCCGCCTCAAAAAACATCAGCTTTACTCCATAGCATATCGCCTACTCAGAGGTGATCTCTGCCTAACATATAAAGCTATGTCAAACCCAGAGCTGTTGGACATCCTACACCTAAAGAAATTCCAATCCCACCAAGCTACACACTCTAGGGATCTAAACCTTGTCACCACAATAAACAGGATACCCTGGTGGGATAGATTCCTGTCCCAGAGACTTCCTATACTCTGGAACAAGCTACCCATCTATGTCAAGCAAAGTTCTTCATTAGCACTCTTCAAGAAAAATCTTGATGAGTGGATGGGAAATAGGAAATACAACCCAGGGATCACTTCTGTGTCTCTGCTGGACAGTGGCACAGGAAAATAACTTTCTTGGGTGGCGTAAGCTATGGAAACTTGCTGGCTAGGCTTATGTAGGCCCTTGGGCCGATAGCCTAGTACCTACCTATGAACCTATGAACCTATAAGTGACATATGGATGTCTAATCCTTACAGCTTGTTTGCTACCACTCCAAATGCTAACTCTGAATTTAGTCTGCATGTCATTCACGGAGATGGTTTATCTACTGAGCGTTTTAAAGATGTGCCCTTTTGGGGTTCCTTCCTTTATTTTTTCCTCTTTGCAGTTCATTTTCATGTCATCCAAGAAGGAAAAATGTGAGTGTGGGAGGCAGATTCCTGAAAAGATAGACATGAGAAGTGCCTGTTTTGTTTAGGTGCTATGCACGACCATACTCAGAGTGATATCTGCCAGGCGTTTGTCCTTAAGACACTCTGTAGCCACCTGCTGCCCCTTTCTGTTTATTTAGAAAACCAGCGTCTGAAGCTTTTGGCTCAGGGTACCATGGCCACATCTACCTGCCCTGAAGTTCAGACACAACTTAAGGAAAAAAAAGCTAAAATGGCAAGTACTGATCCTGCTACTGTCCAGCCTCCACCAGATGTTTCCCTTGAGTTAGATGAAGAAAAAGGAGCATCCGGAGCCAACAACAGCTTTGTCTGCCACAACCCATTTGGAGGCTGACATGGAGCGGCCTACTGATATGTCTGCTGAGGCTATCATACCTCTCAACTTCTCAGAGCAAGAAATCTGGACAAAGCCAAAAATAATAGGAGCCAAAGGCCCAAAAATAGGAACAGATTTTAAATATTGCTCCTATAAACTTAGAAAGTTGCTAGAATGACAGGTTTTGCATTAATATACCTTTTCTGAAGAATATGAAGTCTGAAACTCAAGTGTCTGTCATTATTTAGTATTATTTAGTGAGTTTGATCCTCAAAGATTTGACAGAACACCACAAATGGTATGAGGACCAGACCAAAAATATGAGACAAAATTCTGGATATTCTGTGAAAATCTGGACAGTTAATAGGTATGTTGGCTATAGACAGTTCTCATACTGGTGATTATATTTTAGCAGCCTAGGGGAATTCCCCAAATATTAGTTAGGGAACAGGTGCCTGGTACCATCATTGAATCAAGCCAGAGGTCTGAGCCTCCTAGAGTAGTCAAGGCAGATGTTCCTATAAAAGAGAAATAGAAAACCAAACACATAGCTACTATAACTAAGAATTCTCATAAACAGTGTCAGGACTTTACTCATGGACTGTTTAATGCCCTCATGGCTCTGAAATCACCTCAAGGATTGTCTGTCCCTGCTGCTGCTCCCTGGTCTTCCACCTCATCTAAAAGATGTAGGGATTATAATTTTGTGATGAAGAGTTGGACTCTGATGAAGAATCCTTAGCATATTCTTCACAAGTACTCTTCTTTGACTCTGGGGTTTGATGAAGATTCTTGTAGCCTGACTTTTACTTTGAGGAATTATCTTCTGGGTACACTTTGGTCCATTGGTCCATATGACGGAACATTTTAAGTGGGACTGTTCCCAGGTTTCAGAAGTTCAAATGAGATATTACAAACTCTTGCAAATGGGCTCATTTAGACCTTCTGCAGTCCCTCCTGTCTTAGGTGTCCTTTGGACACATTTACAATAGCTTCTCAGGCTCCTGACTCTTAACCTCTGACCCCTAAGAAGCCATACAGATTTTATAAAGTTCCCGAGGATCATAGATACTTGCATAAAAGTCTTTCATATGAACCTGCAGTTGTTTCCATTTCCACATATAAGTCATTCACATGGCTTTCCTCTTCTGACAAGGACAGCTGTGTTATGGATAGATATGGGAAAAGAGTGTACACTTCTGCTACTTTGGCTTTTAGGGTCATCAGACCCACATGATTAAATATTTCCTGGCTGTTCTCTCCCAGCTGGTTGACTTGACAGATATGCCTGATTTTCCATTAACACTTCTGCTCTTTCTGTTTTTAGTTCTGCCAGCAAAACAGCTCATCATTGCTTTAACTGAAGCTATGATGCAGCTACTGCCTCTTCTAGGACAGCTACATTTCATTCTGTCATGCAGGGATATTCCTGGTGTACCTACAGGCCTTACCTGAGGACATAAAGGGCAGAGTTTTAGATTCTCCCTTAGACAACCAGAATCTTTTTGGCACTACTGCCATACCTCTCAACCTCTTAACACAAGAAATCTGGACAAAGCCCAACAGAATGGGGGGAAAGAGCCCCAAAGATAGGGACAGATTTTAAATATTGCTCTTATAAACTTAATCAATCGTTCTATCCAGGAATCCTATGTCCCCCCCATTTGGAAAACAGCTCATATTATTCCACTTCATAAAGGTGGAAACTCCACTGAACTTTCTAATTACAGACCTATCACCATACTATCTCCCCTAGCCAAAATAATGGAGAAATGCATACAAAAACAACTTTTAAACCACCTGACCCACAATAATCTCCTAGCATCATCCCAGCAGACCAGCCCACAGTACTACCACTGCCCTTCTCACATTCTCCCACAAAATAAACCAAAACCACAATCAAAACCTGCTTTCCTCTGCCCTCTTCCTCGATTTATCAAAAGCATTTGACATGGTTAACCCACAACGTACTCTTAGACTCTCTCAAATCCCTATCCATAGAAAACCCTGCAATCAAATGGTTCCACTTTTACTTGCACAGTAGGCAGCAAGCAGTCCTGTGGAAAGAGCATCTATCTCCTCTTTTACCTGTCACTCTAGCAGTACCCCAAGGTTGTATTCTGGGTCCCCTCCTTTTCTCTATTTTCATAAACGACCTGCCCAAAGCTATCCCTCATGCTACTACTATACAGTACACAGATGACTCCATGCTAATCTGCTCTACCACAACTCCTACAGAATTACAATCCCTATCCCAAACAACCTTCAACAAAGTAGAGAACTGGCTTAATAATTGTCATCTCTTATTGAACCCAAACAAAACCAAACCTATTATTCTTCCCCACCTATAAGATAACACCACCACCATTTTCAGTCTCTTCTCATAATGGCGCCATAATTTCTCAAGAACCAACTACTAAACTGCTAGGTAAATCATTGATAATAATGTAAACTACAATGCCCATATAGACAAAACTATAAAAACAGTAAACAAAAAAATAGGTTCCATGTATAGGATTAAGAAATTTCTAACCCCAACTGCCAGAACAGCCATAGCTAGCACACATCTTCTGTCATCCCTTCTCTATGCATCACCCATCCTCACTAACTTATCCAAATCAAATCTCAACAAAATCACTAAATGTTATAACAATATAGTGAGATTTACCACAAGCCCAGAATACAGAACTCACCACTGCCACAATCTTCAAAAATTAGGTTGGCTAGCGCTACCCAACCAGATCTATTATAACCAACTCATAGTAACTCATAAAATCCTCCACCAACCTTCCCACACTCCCAGTCTAGCTAATATCATTACCCCATATTGCAACCTAGCATACCTTCGCTCTTCCAGCAGAATGTTAGTACAACCTACCGAAGCCAACAACTCTGCTGGAGATTCCTTATTCTCTAACACTGCTGGTAAAAATGGAACTCCCTTCCTGCTGAACTAACCACAAATTGCTCCTTGCCTCACTTCAAAATATCACTAAAGACACACATGTACAATAACTGGCTATATCCTTGTCTAAACCCTGACTAAACCTCAAATTATTCAGTCTGAGTTGCCAAACTGACTTGAGTTTCAACTAAAGCTTGTCTCAGTCTTAGCTAGTCCCAGTCAAACCCGACATTATTCAGATAATCTATTAAACCATCTTGGCTATCTAAGAGAATTTCCCTTTTCCCTCTCCATACCCTCCTTCAATTAATTTCTTCTACCCCTTTATATTAGCTCTAGCTTCCATTATCAGAACTGTAACCACCGTTCTCAGCCTCTGCTGCTTTCTACCTAACCTGCCCTACTCTTATCTCATTCTTCCTCTCTTTCTTTATAAATGATCTTCCTTTACCTGTTTCCTCTTCTTATACCTTCATTTCTCTTATATGTTTAATTTTTTTTCTCCCTTTATAGTTTCCCTCCTCCTCCCACGTTGTTGTTGAATTTCTCTTATCCAAATATAACCTTACTTTGAACCTCTTTCATTATGGAACCTATTTGTAGTTGTCTTTTTTATTTTTGTTAAATTGCTTAATATCTCTGTAAATATTACCTTACTCAGACCATTCTCCTAAATATGTAACCTATGTGTATTTTTCTTTTGATTTTGTTAACTGCTAAATATTACTGTATATTGCATTTTAAATGTTTATCTGCTTGGAGCTTTTCTCCCCGGGCCTCCGCTGAAAATGGATATGTATCCAGTTGGACTTTCCCGGTTAACAAATGTAAAATAAATAATAATAAATAAATAAATTTGTGTTAGTATGCATTTTCTTTTTACTTTATTTTTTTTATTTTGTTTAAATTAACATCTTTTAAAAACAGTACATGAAAATAGGAATATATAACATATATACAATCCTAAAACTAAATAACTTCATAACATTTTAAAACTATATATATATCGGTGTCTACACAGATTATGGTATAATTGAACATTATGTGAAGAATAAAACAATATCATGAATCTTTGTCCATTTTCTCAACTATTTCAATTACTTTCATCCAAGTGTTGTATTCTGATGTAGGTCTGGTGGTTCTGTTCTACAAAGGGAAATTTCCATACATCCAACTGTTAAGACAAGATTTTTGACTTCTTTTAAGCATGCATTTTCTGAAGGATATGAAGTCTAAAACTCAAATGTATAGCATTATCTAGTGACTTCAATCTTTAGATCATCCCATTGATTTGTCAGAAAAAACACAAATTTTACAAGGATATGACCAAAAATATAAGGCAAAAATCTGGGCATTCTGCAAAAATCTGGACCATTGAGATCCTGCTGCAGAATTGTTCAAAACCCTTCAGTATAAGAGCAAGGTTATGCAAGACTCCAAATCCAGCTCCAGACAAGTGACAAGTGGAGTACCTCAGGGTTCAGTCCTGGGACCGCTCTTGTTTGGCATCTACTTCTCTGAAGTACAGGCCAACACTAAGGGACTCTGGCTAACAAAGTTTGCAGATGACTGCAAACTGGGAGCCATTATTGAATCCCCAAATTAAGTGGATATTCTACAAAAGGTCCTTGCAGAAACAGATGTTTGGTGCCAGAGCCATGGGCTCAAGCTCAATGCCAAGAAATGTATAGTTATCCCCTTTGGGAAAAAACATGTACCCATGCATTACCACATAGGTGGCAGTGCACTAAACACCGAAAGTGTGATAAGAGACTTAGGGACACAGGAGGACAGTGGTCTCACCTTTGATAACCACATCATCACAACAGTCAGGAAATCCTTCTATGTGGCACACCTCATCACTGAGGGCTTTTCATCCAGAAAAAAGGAGGTCATTGTCCCACTGTACCCATCCTTAATTAGACCCATTATAGAATACAACGCCCCATTTGGTATATACCTCTCAAGACATCTGCAACAACTGGACAGGCCGCACAAATACCTCACTGAAAGAATCACAGGCCTAAAGCAGATATCCTATGCTGACCATCTAAAAAAACGCCAGCTCTACTCTGTCGCATATCGTCTACTCATAGGCGATCTCTGCTTAACATATAAGGCCATGTCAAACCCAGTGTTGTTGGACATGCTACACTTAAAGAAATCCCAATCCCTCAGAGACACACACTCCTGGGATCTAAACCTTGTCATCACAATGAACAAAACATGCTGGAAGGATAGGTTTCTGACCCAGAGCCTCCCCAGACTCTGCAATAGACTGCCCATACATGTCAAGCAGAGCGCCTCTTTGGCCCTCTTCAAAAGGAACCTTGATGATTTGATGGGAGATAAGAAATTCACCCCAGGGATCACATCAGTCGCCCTGCTAGACAAGAGTCCAGGGAAGTAAATACTGTGGGAAGAAATAGCCAGGGAATTGTTATGACTAGGCTTGTATAGGCCCTAGGGCCGATAGTCTAGCACCAACCTATGAACCTATGAACCTAAGACCTAAAACAAATTTTTGTTTCTACTGTACCTAAGTTCCAGGGGAACTATCCACTGAAATCTTCCTATGTCCCTAGGCAGCCTAGACAACCTGCTAAGAGTAAGAGGGTTTCTAAGAAGATTTTCCTAGACAAACCCACTCAGATTTCTCGAGGCCAAAAACCTTTTCCTGATAAATCTGCCTCTGACATCCAGCCTCCCCTCCCCGTCGGCCAGATTCTTATCTCCCTCAGGCTAACATTTTCTTTTCCTGTTTGTCCTGACAACCACAGACACTTGGGATTGCTTCATCATCCAACACAGTTATTTTATGGCTTGGAAGTAACTTGCTCCATTTTCTGGCCTTCTTCAGCCTCCCCCCTTGCCAGCTTTCCCATTTTCCTTTGGTTCTGGTGGATCCAGTGAAAAAGAGAACCATCTAGTCTCTTCCCTTGTCTCAGCAAGGGAAAGGTTTTTATTCCAGAATGTTGCTGTTTCTAAGGAAGGATGTGTCATGGAGGCCCATCCCAGACGCATCCTTTCTCAGCACCTTTCTCAAGGTTCCTTCCTTCAGGATGTCGCTTCTTCAGGCATTTTTCCTTCTTTTGCTTTCCTAAGCTTTTCTGGTCTCTCTGGATTTGAAAGATGCTTACCTCCATATTCCAATTCACTCTGCCTTCAGTAAGTTTTTACATTTATGTTTCTTCCTCTCATTATCAGTTCATTGCTTTCCATTTTGGTCTTTCTACAGCTCCAAGAGTATTTATCAAATGGCTGGCTCCTCTGGTAGCCTTCTGCAGATTCGTGGAGTTCAAATATTACCTTCCTTGGGTGGCCTTATAATTCAAGCTCCATCTCAACAGCTCTAGGTTCAGAATCTGCACTTCACTGTGCCTCTCTTGTACAGTACGGGATTCAACCCCAATCTCAAAAAGTCTCTGCTGACTCTTTCAGGACCAACTGTTTTTGGTTTACAGGATTCAGACTGTCCCAATGTTGGCTTGCCTCCCACCTCCCAAGATTCTCTTTTTGACTGCTTATTTCTAATTTCTTCTTCCACTTCCAGTTTATTTCTGCAAGGAAATTTTTCCTAACCCTGGTGAACATGGCATCCACCATTCCCATGGCTCCCTCTGCCAAACCCTACATAAGGAGATTTCAGTGCTGTGTCAAATCTGTTTAGCTTCAGCATTCCCTGTCTCTGGAGTACCTGGCCTCTCTATTACCTTGTTTCAAATTCGAACTCCACTGCTGGATTCAGCAGATTTCCCTAAATCCAGGTCTGCCTTTTCAGGCTCCTCTCCCTATACAAGAGTTGTACGTCGATGCTTCTGTTCAAGGTTGTGGAACTTACTGTAACAACCTGAAAGTCTGGAGTCTCTGCTCCCATCAACAGATGAGACCACATAACAACATCAAAGAGATGAGAGCTCCAATCATTGCCCTTCAGGTTCTTTACTCTCTTTGGGTTCTAGATCTTCTAAAGGTTTTTACAGATAATTCCACAGTCATGTCATACATCAACAAGCAAAGGAGGAGAAAATCTTACATTCTTTGAAGGCCGGCTGCAGCACATCCAAAGTCTTGCTGGTAACTCCCTTTTGACCCAGAAGGCATTGGTTCTATTTGGTGTGTCAAGCATGAGCTGGGCCCTTTTTCTGTGAAGGTCCCTGTAGTCCTTTCTTATATGTGTAAGTTTCTCAATGCTGGCTTGGCAAATTCCTCTGTTAAAGTTAATTTGTCAGTCATATCTGCCTGTCTGCCTCCGAGTCCACCACTGGGTTCTAGTTTTGAAATCAAATAATTCCTAAAAGGCATCCATCATATCAGGACACCAAGAATGCATATTCCTCTTTCTTAGGACCTTAATTTTCCTTTTGAAAAATTGACTCTTTTTAGCCTGCCTTTCCTTCTTCCCTGCAGCATTGTATTTGGAAAACGGTATTGTTGGTGGCTCTTACTTCTGCCAAAAGGGTTTATGAACTCCAAGTTTTTATGGCATTTCCTCCTTTTTTGGTTTCCCACAAGGACAGGGTGTATCTTTGTATCAATCCATTTTTTTTCTTCCCCAGGTGATTAATGTTTGTCTTAGAATCAGTCCGTTCATCTTCCCTCCTTTTTGCCTTGTCAGCAGACTTCTAGCGAGAGGCTTCTTCACACCTTGGATTAACACAGGCAGTTCAGATATTACTTGGATAAGACAAAATGCATCAGAAAATCTGAGCAACGTTTTGTTTACCCTTCATACCTGAAAATTGGTGTTTGTAGTATGTAGCCAAACCATCTCATCCTTGATCTCTACGGCCATTTCTTTTTGTTTTTCTTTTCATGGCAGGCAGCTTTCCTCTTCTGTTCATGCTCATTCTACCAGGGCAGTAGCCTCTTCTGGTGCTTTTCTTCAAGGGTCTGGATGCTATAGCCATCTTGGAAGCTGTTAAATTGGTCTTCTGTTCACCCTTTTACCAAAGATTATAAGATGGATGTCATTTACAGGGCCAGGACAAGAATTGCCAAGCTATCCTTCATGGGTTTGTGAAGGGCACGTCTCTTCTTTCATCCACCCATACTTTCCAATAGCTTTTATACTCTCCCAAGAGTAAAGAATGCTGCAACAGTGATAAGGAAGGAGATAGTACAGCTATGCAAGATCTTACCATAAGAGTAAATTCCTACTTCTCACTGTTGCAACATTCTGCCCCTCCCCACTGCCCCTCATTATTTTATTTTGCCCTACTTCTTGTTGAGGGGTCCCTATTCTATCATTGCATACCTCTTATCCTATTACTGCATGTGTATATTATTGTTTCTCTGCAGTTGCTCCAGCTCTCCTGAGGCACTTCAGTTAAGGACCTAAATCTGTGTACAATGCCTGGATGATATAAAGGCTTTGGTATACTGGCTGGACATTAGGCTATCCTCAGCAGAATATCCCAAGAGTAAAGAATACTGCAGCATTGACTAGCAGGACATCTACTGCTAGGGTACTTTGCTATTAATTCTAGTTCATACTTTGAATGTGGTTCTCTACCTGACTTTACAACATGAAGTGGGCTTCAAGAATCCTTTAAGATTTTCAAAAGCCCCTAGTTCAGCTCTGCACAAGATACAAGGAGTAATATGCTCAACTGGAATTTATGAATTCCCTTTACATGCACATATTCTTCTGCTGTACCATGTTTATTTAGACATTTGTGCACATGTGAAATATGACAGACAAATAACAGATGATGGCCTGTTATGTCCAGTTTGTTCCTCAGGAAGTGGGATTTTCATCACTCATGCAGATATTTATATTGTTTTTGTAAATTCCTTCATAGTTTATTTCACTGGAAAAGCCATTCCATTTACTGACCAGCCACTTAGACTATTAATTTGCCAGCTGACCTCAGCATCTACTATAATTAAGGAACTACCTTTGAAGTTTTTGTTTGTATGAAATCTGACCAAGGCAGCAGAGTTAAATGGCAAGCAATATTTATAGCCTGATATATGACTGGAACACGGTAAGAGCATATTTGTTTGAGGAAAATATGGGAGATGCCATAGAGTCTGCATGTCTAAACACGTCAGTGTCTTTTAACAGTGTGTTTAGTAACACACTTCCTTCTCTACCCAGTCTGCTGTGGTCCCACTTTTCACCTGGTCATTCATTTCTCCAGTTCTATAAAAAACAGGAGTCTGTTTGCCCCTCCTTCATAGGAGGTCCCTCTTGCTGTTGCCAATGACTCATTACTTGATTCTTTCATTTTACTATTTTGCCCCTCCTTCATAGGAGGTCCCTCTTGCTGCTGCCAATGACTCATTACTTGATTCTTTGATTTTACTATTTTGCCCCTCCTTCATAGGAGGTCCCTCTTGTTGCTGCCAATGACTCATTACTTGATTCTTTCATTTTACTATTTTGCCCCTCCTTCATAGGAGGTCCCCTCTTGCTGTTGCCAATGACTCATTACTTGATTCTTTCATTTTACTATTTCACTTATTATTAACCTGTCACAAGACATGCTTCTTAAGTAAAAAATACTTTTAGTCTCAAACAGCTGCAGCTCTGTAAGATCCTCACACAGTAACAGGACACATAATGCAAAGCATGGCTCAGTGCTACAGCAAGGTATAAGGATAAAAATTCAAAAGATTATAGTCACTAAGTGAAAAAATGACAGCACAGGTGCTACAACAGAAGCAAAATAAATGTTACACATCCTAAAGGTGAAAAAGAAAAGAAAATTACAAAAACGTGCATTTTACAGCTTGCAGACCCCCTGAGAATGCACAGTAGCTGATTTAGACGTCTTCAGTTACCTAGATAGTTACCCTATGGCACTGCCCCCCGTCTGTCACTCTCTTACACACACACACACACACACACACACACACACACACACACACACACACACACACACACACACACACACACACACACACACACACACACACACACACACACACACACACACACATATATGCACACTCTTGCTATGTATGCTTGATTAAATGTACTAATTAAGCAGTTAATATTAAATAATTAAAGGTCTGTACAGTAGTATATCACACTTTAATGACCCAAGTACTCCAAGCATGTATATAGCAACTCAACTCTTATTTACTTAAATTATTTTAGAAAATGTCAATAATTCCCCATATTGCCATAAAAGAGGTGTATACTACAATGCTTCATACAAACCATATTAATCTATGACTGCTTTGAATGCTTAAAGGGTTAGGTGTTCTTCTGGTTACATTCACTGACTTTAGAATCAGTGTAAGTCTCAGAGTACGTTTTCAGCTGAATGACATAGCTAAGTACCTATTTAAGTAATTTAGAGAGGTGCCATGGGTGCCATATTCTCATAATGAATACAACAGAAAATGTTAGCTGCATCGCATTAGCCAAACATAGCCTGTGTTGTGTAATTTGCATTACAACACATGCTTAAGACTGCGTTTTCTGGCTTCTTAATCAGTGTAGGTCTCTCAAATAAGCTTTCAGTTGAATGGCTTCGATAAATACAGCGCAGAGCTGCACTTTTGACCTGCCTTTGTATTGTTTGGTTGCCTGGTTTGATTATACACTAGAGTTGTGATTCATACTAACCTAGTTGTACAGACTGCACATGTGCTGTGGCTTTAACATGGCATGCAGTAAGGAGCATCTATGTTTATCTTTGTTTATCCTAAATTTCACTTCTTCAGTGCAGGGGGAAGAAATGTGAACTTTAGACATGAGTGCTGAAGTGCATGCAGGGAAACATATAGTTAGCAGATGTTATACAGCATCGGGAGACAACTTATTAGGATATCCTGAGCAAAGAATATATAAATAATAATAAACAGGTACATATATTCCTATTAAAGTAAGAACAGTCCCCACTAAACAACATAACAAATGTAAACCCTTATTAGAATACAAGCTGGCAAAAAATCAAACCCCACTACTGCCATGAAATAGGTTGCCACTATTTTGGTCTAAACAACAAAGGATGACCTTAAATCATACCAACACAATTAGGAACAGGCTGCATTAAGCGTATAGAGTTAGAAAGACATCTGAAGTAATTTAACATCAGACTATATTAAATGGGACACATTGTCGTACATTAGGTGTTAACAGATTATCCATAGTAACAGTCCTTAACAAACTTCATATCATACTCTTTGGCAGCACCTTAGCAGCTTATTTCTGTGTCATTTGAACCAGAAGTGATATAAATAAAATACAGTAATAAATAAATGCAGTAACTATAAAGTACATACATAACGTTTCGCAGAATGCCAGTTGGTAGTCATCACCTATCCTGCATAGGGTTAGTAAACAGTTCAAAACTGACATATAAAATTGCTGCTTGGACAGAAATGTATTTTGATGCCTTCTCTTTAAAAATCACTTTTTTTTTTCTTTCTGATAAATGTTTATTGCTTCTGAGATGTTAGATTATATAATCCCATAGTTCTCCCCAAAGTACCTTCATACCTTCCTGTTATTGCTTTTATGAAGCACTTTTCTATATTGTGAAATTCATGTTCCAAGTTCCAGAACTGCTACTTTCAGTTTATTTCCCCACTGAATGTGTTTTTTCTACCCACCTATGCTTCTTCGTCCTGTAGATGTAATTAGCTGCCCAAGTCTGTATCTGAGACCCTGTGTCAATGCACACTAAAAAACACTAGTTAAAAATCTGGTCTCCATTGTGTAGTATACAGTACCAGCTTTCCTTCCTTTACACAGTAATAAGTTTTTACTCATACATGTGGCTGTAGTCAAGGTGAGCCTACTAATGTCCCCATTTAACAAAATCTATACATCCTCTGCCATCCTAAGGAGGCAACGAATAATTCATTTTTCTCTTTCCTTACCAGTCCCAGGAATGGATCTCTGTACAGCATGTAGACAGTGTGTATCATTTTCTGTCTCTCCAGTTTACTTAGAAAGGGCTATAACTTGTTGTAATCTATTGCAATTATCCCTCCAATATATCGTGTATTTTTATGTATGTTTAGATCTTAGTTGCAGTTCTATGCATGACACACTTTAATGATTTCAACAATATTTTGACATTCTACTTCATTTTTCTAGGCCACAGATTCAGGCAGCTTTCTGTTTAAATGGAGAAAACTGGTTCACATTGTTTTCACTTCTTTTTTGGGGGGAGAGGGGTCCAGTATTTTTTGTCTGTTTCTTAAGTATTTTCTTTGTCCTTTTCCTCTTTTTGAGTGATCTTGCTTATGAATTTTCATATTCATAACATATCATAAATTACTTCCATGATTTAAGGAGAAAATTCAGAACTTCTTTGATGATTTATTGTGCCTGAATGTATCGTGGTGGCGGTGCTGCGGTAGCGCTGTCGCATCACAGTAAGACGCTGTCCGGTTCGACTCTCAGCTAGAGCGTCTTCTTCGTGGAGGCATGCGTGAATGAGTGAACCTTCTTGAAGGTTGTGCGTTAGGGCTGGCAACTCAGCACGTAAAAATCAACTGCTAGTCATTAGCGGACTGGAGTTCTGCTGTGGCGACCCTTAACCGGGAAAAGCCGAAAGACACAACAACATTGTGCCTGAATGTCTGAATAGTGTGAAGATTAATGCATCAAAATATCTGGGATGTGCTTGCAAATGGTCTAATGTGATAAGCGTACTACCTTGGTAAACAAACTAAATGAATAAATGTCAGCTTGTCGTTTAAAATGATGAATTATATTTATATAAATTAATCTATAATCCTCAATAAAGTTAAAGACTTTAATTCTGTGCATTTTCTTTTACATACATAAAATATGTCACTGATAAGACCAATCATTAGAATATAGGAGTATGTACACCATTACAATATGGGGGTACATATTTTGTCAATGGAATAGTAAAATATTGATTTTTGTTTCTATAGCCAACTTTTTAGGATTTACTTAAAATCCTAGCAACATTAGATGTAACTTTAGTGAGCAAGTGTTATATTTGCTTGCTTTCAAATCCCAGTAAGGTTTTCTGATGTCTTACATGGGATGGGAGTTGATTCCAGCATGCAGGTCTTATTTTGGAAAAGGCCTTCTCACCAATAGCTGACCTAAAATAAAATCAAATGAATGCCTGCGTGCTGTATCCTAGTTCATAAATTGAACGTTTAGTGTGTCAGGGGTGGCCAGTGTTGGAGACTGTGCCTAGAAGTAGCACTAACTTGTCAGTTGCAGGAAATCGGTGAGATTTTTTTGTAGTTGTTGTTGAGTAGCGGACAATGATGAGTCCTCAGATCTGCTATGAATATAAATCTACAAATTATATTGACAATTTTTTTCCGTAGGCTCATAGGTAAGTACTAGGCAAACTGCGCTTGTGAGCCATTTCAAGCCCATTTTCCCTTGATGAGAATCAAACCATTTACCTCTTGTTTGTGATGTAAACACCTTAACCATTATGACAACCCCCAAGCACTAGAGAATTTAACCCCTACATATTTTACACAGAAGGCAGGAACAGATGTGTTTGTAGAAGAGTAAAAATTGATCAGGACAAGTGATTATTTTAGTTTTGGAAGTAGAATTATTTTTAGCTAATGCTTTTCTTGGGTTTAGTGTAAACCAAATGTGAGATGTGGTAACTTAGTACCTTGCTGACAGCTCTTTTCATGTGTGCTTTGAATGAATGTGTGAATTCAAGACTACGGCCAAGATATTTTGAATGTGTTATCTGACTGATGTGGATATGCTGACATAGGCTCTTGGGCTTTCCAGAGATATTCATTTCAGGAAATAACCACAAATCCAGCAGCAAGTAATGGCATTGTTGTGTCAGAAATATAAACTCATTCCATGTCCCCCTCCGATTCCGGTGTCACTCAGCTCTGCCTCACACATGCAACTTCGCAAGAGCACAGACAACAAAAAGTATTTCTATTTCAGGCTGAGTAAAATTACATTAAATGAGATGTAGACACTAATCAAACAATACAACACATTTCACCTTTGCACTTCTCTTCAAATCAGGAAACACAAGTTCCTGAACAAGTACTGCATAACATTTTTGTTAAACCCTCCTCTACCATTGGTTTCATTCCATGACACAATTAGCAAACATTGTGTGCAACTTAATATGATCATCTAGAAATATCAGGCCCATACTTTTCATTAAAGGTTATCCACAAGACATTCAATTATTTTCTTAGTGAAACAGAAAAGGAAAGAAATGAGATATGAGTGAGTATATACAGCTGTCCCCGTATTTACAAAAAAATATTCCGGCACGTGCCAACAGGACATATTATGCAAATACTAAGGTAAGGGCTCAATCCAGTTAATGAGTCCACTGGGGTTGACTTGAAATTATTTTTCATGTTCAGTGCAGCTGTATGACATGCTGTTACAGTCAGGTTTACCTAAGCTGATCATTACCATAAATATCTCAGCAGTATCACATCATTTCCAGAAATTTCTTTTCAATAACTGACAGTGCCACAGCTGTTGCTATGAAAGACCTCAAATGTTAACTTCTGGGTTCTTGTATATGAACAGCTCAAAGCTCTGAATTAAAACTGGCTACATCAATGTCACTAATCACATGTGTAATTTGATTTAATACCACAAATGTTACTGTAAGCCATTTTGAACCAAAGGCCAGTTACTAAACTTCGAATGGTTCAATGTTATAGCAAGGGCAATTCATCACGTTTTATAATGTCACTACTGCCACTTGGATGTAATCTCAGACAACTAAAGTTGTTCAGATTTAGTATTCCTTTTTCAGATTTATATATCCAGCTACTATAAATCATAGAGTACCCCAATATCCCGTTTTGCAACTGAAACCTATGCCACACATCAAAAAGGCAATATGTACAGCTCATAGTGTTCCACGTCTGGTCTTTGTTCCCTTTTCATTTCACATTAGCTGAATGAAATACATTATGCTAGCTTTATGACTACCATAAGTAGGGTTATGGGGGATTATTTTACTTTTTGTATTCAGAATGAAAGCCATTGAAGACTAACTTTTCCATTTTCTTGTGTAGATAATAGCCAGTGTTACTCTTGACAAGTTGACAGATAACTGCATAGTTCTACCATTATAAGTTCATAGGTAGGTACTAGGCTATTGGCCCTAGGCCCTATATAAGCCTAGCCAAAAAGGTACCCTGTATTTTGCCACCCAAGAAAATAATTTTCCTGTGCCCCTGTCAAGCAGAGCCACAGAAGTGATCCCCAGGGTGAATTTCCTATTTTCCATCCAATCATCAAGATTTTTCTTGAAGTGTGCTAATGAGGATCTTTGTTTGATATAGATAGGTAGTTTGTTCCAGAGTATGGGAAGTCTCTAGGACAGGAATCTATCCCTCCAGCATGTTCTATTTATTGTGGTGACAAGGTTTAGGTCACTAGAGGGTGTACCTCGAAGGGATTGGGATTTCTTTAAGTGGAGCATGTCCAACAGCTCTGGGTTTGACATAGCTTTGCATGTTAGCCAGAGATCACCTCTGAGTAGGCGATTTGCAACAGAGTAAAGCTGAAGTTTTTTGAGACGGTCTGCATAGGGCATCGGTTTGAGGATGGTAATCCTCTTTGTGAGGTATTTCTTTGGCCTTTCCAGTGGTTGTAGATGTCTTGTGCATTACATACCAAAAGGGGCATTGTACTCTATAATGTGTCTAATGAGTGATGAGTACAGGGAAACAATGACCTCTTTTTTCTTGGATGAGAAACTTTTTGTGATGAGGTGTGCCATGTAGGAGGATTTCCTGACTACTGTAGCAATGTGATTATCAAAGGAGAGACTACTGTCCACCTGTGTCCCAAGGTCTCTTATCATACTTTTAGCTTTAAGTAGATTACTGCCTATGTGGTAGTTCATGGGTACAGAGTTTTTACCAAAGGGAATGACAATGCACTTTTCTGGCATTGAGCTTGAGGCCATTGCTTTGACACCAGGCATCTGTTTCAGTGAGGCCCTTTTGTAGGATGCCCACATCTTTTGGAGTTTTGATTATGACTCCTAGTTTACAGTCATATGTGAACTTCATTAGCCAAAGACGTTCTGTGTTAGCCTGTACTTCAGAGAAGTAGATACCTAACAGGAGAGGACCAAGGACTGAACCCTGTGGTATTCCACTTGTCACTGGTTTGAAGTCAGATTTGGAGTCTGCTACTTTCAGAATGTGGGTTCTGTCAGTGAGCCTTTTGGCAACCCATCTTGTTACATAGGGATTTATACCTGGTTTAATGAGTTTATCTATAATTCCAGAGTGGGAGATGGTGTTGAAAGCCTTGGCGATATCTAGATAGGCTGTGTGAACCACCTTACCCTCCTCTACGGCTTTGGTGACTGCTTCAAAGAAGTCTGTCAGGTTTAGGAGACATGATCTGCCTTTTACAAACATGAAATGGGTTGGTTCCAGAGTTTGGAGATTACCAATGTCTTTGTTTATAAGTTCCATGATGATACATTCCATGGCCTTGCATACCAGGCTCGTCAGAAATGGAGTGGTAGTTCATAAGGTCTGTGGTGGCTACCCCTTTATGGAGTGGGATAACCATCACTGTGAACCATTCACTGGGCACAAAGCCTGAGGTGAGGCTATGACTGAACATGGTACTTAGGTGGGGTGCCAGTTCATTCTGTAGTTCATGTAGAACACAGCCTGGGATGTTGTCAGGTCCCATGGATGCTGCGCTCTTGGCTTTGGACACTGTGTTTTTTACCTGTGCAGCCGTGATTACAGGAACTTTGCATTCTTCCGGTATACAGATGGGCCCTTTAGGGGGTGAGAGGGGGGGTAAAGTTAACACTGAACATATCTGCCAGGATGTTGGCAATATCAGTTGGTTCTGTATATTTAGTGCTATTGTACTGTAACTCAGAGCAGATCTGGGTGTTGCCATTGAAATTCTTGACATAGCTATAGAATGCTTTGTGGTTGTCTTTATCTATACTTTTTGGTGTGTTGGAGGTGCTGAGCATTTTTGTGGGTGTGAATGAGTCTGTGTCCTTAGGCCATTTAGGTTCTAGACTGTGGGGTTTACATTTTAGTAGGTAACCAAACTATCAATTCAGCCACAAGGGCAACAGATATTAACACTAAAAATGACAAGTCAAGCCATCTTTCACAAATTAATTAAGCTAAGAAGTGCAAAGAATCTTCTTTCAAACAAAATGTTGCTACATTGACTAATTTAGTACTGTTATTGTTAGAAAGATGCATCTGGAATGAATTCTCAGAACCATTTTGACGTGGCAGTAATGCGTATAAGCAAACTGTTAAGTAGTGACAGGTTATAACATAGCAGTAAGGACCATAACTTCAGTTAGTTATGCAAGTTACTGAAAATGTATGAAATAAAAAGTGAAGTTCATATCTAAGGGCAACAACAACATCCAACAGCCATAAATGGAAACATCTGGGACATTGCTTAGTCTACAAGAAACACATAGGAACAGACTGGAACAAAGTCCAAACTGTAAATTAATTTGTTCCTCCAGTCTTAACTTACAATTTTGGATTGACTGACTGGCCCCAAAAGGTGCTGGATCAGATGGACAGGAAAACAAGAAGGATGCTTAATGCTTATCAAATGATTTATAAAAATCAACGTATACAAAGACTGCATATTCCCTGGTCTGACAGAGGAACGGGCCTCCTCAAAATTGACTACATGTATAGATCTGCGATTGTAGGACTACATACATATCTGCTGATCTCACAAGACCCAAATGTAATGAAAGTTTAAAGACATGAGGAGAATAAGTCTAAGATGACTTCCCTACTTAGTTTAGCAGAAGCATATCAGTGTCAAGCAGGAATTGAAATCAAACCAGAAGTAGACAAAAATTTGGCAGCAACTGAATGTGCCAAAAAACAAAAGAAAGAATATAAGGTGAAGAAACAGATGAGAAGGCAAGACATGTGGAAAATGTATAAATAGAGTTGCAAGTATAGAAAACTTTTGGAACAACCTTACATTGATCAGGATCGAATGTAGGAATGGTTAAGGCAAGGTGAATTTAAAAACCAAAAGATGAAAGGTTAATATTGGTGGCCCAAGAGAGTGGAATACATACACATTGATTTACAAAGTCCATTGTAGGTTTTGTAAAACAGAATTGGAAACAGTCGCACATCTTGTTGTTGGTTGTGATATCCTAATGGCAGAAGGACTGTATACTGAAAGGCATAATAATGTGGCAAGACTGTTGCATTGGGATTGTGCAAACATTATAATATTGAACTACTTGAAAAACATTGGAAACACGAGCTATAAAGTATTAAAGAAAATGATCAAGTTTGTATCACATGGGATCACCCATTATGAACAGTTCAAAAAATAGAAGCAAGAAAACCAGATATAGTAGTCAGTGAAAAGAAGACAAAAGTAGCATTGATCATTGAAATTGCTTCACCCATTGATTACAGTGTCTTAAATGCAGAGAGACACAAAGTCATAAAATACCAGGATTTGTAGGCAGAAATTAGGGCAATCTGGAAGAAGGAGAATCAGACAGTTCCAATAGTAGTAGGAACACCAGGTCTTATAAAAAGGAATTTACAATCATACTTAGATATGTTACCGATACATGTAACTCCATATGAATTGCAGAAGGAGTCAATACTGGGCACATTGCGGATGCTACGGAGAACATTTCTGACTAACATCAAAGATTGAAACAATACTAAATTCATGAACTTAATCATACCTTGACTTAGGATTGGGGTCCATTCTGATCATGGATTTAGAAACCCAAAAGACTTGGAAAAAATTAAAAAGATACATGTATAATTTCCAAGCAGTGGGTTCCTTAGGTGTGTACATTCTGTTGTGCAGTATGAGTGAGTACAGGGACATGAGTATGATGTGCCGAGAATGTCTACATGCCAATGGCCATAATTCTGGTGCAGAGTAAGCAGCGTTTGTTTCATTTTATCCTCATACAGAAAGCAATCAGCAGTTTCTGTGAGATTATGAAGACATAAAGAAGATAGAACAGAAAGAGATGCAATTGGAGAACTTGCCGCATGCCTCTCAACCTCTCAGAGCAAAAAATCTAGACAAAGCTATAAATTATCGGGGCACAACAACCCAAAAATAGGGTCAGTTTTTAAATATTGCTCTTACAAACTTAGAAAGCAGGTTTTGCATTAGCATGAGTTTTCTGAAGGGTGTGAAGTCTGAAACCCAAATGCCTGCCATTATTTTCTGACTATAATTTACAATGACTTGCCAATTCTTTGCCAGAAAACCACAATTGTATGAAAATGGGACCAAAACTACGAGGCAAAAATCTGGACATTCTGCAAAAATCTGTAAAGTTGAGAGGTGTGGGTCACTTGGTGTCCTACACATCTTGCCTATAGTTCTTCCTCTGATGCTAACATCACAGCTAACAACTGACTGTACTCTATGAGAAAAATGATCACCTCACCCCGAGCAGGATATCATTCAGCCTGTTAACGCTTATCTCTTGCACTGTTATAAAGTGGCATCTTCAGTAAGATCAATACATGTCCATGTGGGATAGAGCACTGAGTCTGCTGAGACAAATATCCTTTTGATACAGTTGTTTACCTCTTTTTTGTCTTGAAACATGTAAAATATGCTCTGTATTGAGATTAAATCAGACCTTATAATACAAATGTAATTTAATTAGCTTTTATTTTCATACGCAATTTATTTTTATAACAGTTTAATAATCACTTGATGCAATATCATTCAAAAAGAGAGTTATTTCAGACAGTGTAAGAAATACTTCCAAAAAAAAAAATAAAAATAAATTTAGAATGGAATGGTTCTGCAAGTCATAAATATATTTTTTCCAGACAGAAATGAAGTATGGAGACAGCAAAACAGTACAAATGACCAAAACCAAAAGAGGTTATTACACAAAAGTGGTAACGGGCGCATGCACGCTATCATGCACACACACGTGCGTGCGCACACACACACACACACACACACACACACACACACACACACACACACACACATGCATGCATGCACGCATGCACACACACGCACACACACTTACTTATCAGATACCTGTAAGTTGTTAACACATAGCACTCTTATTCTACTGAATAGCTGACAAATGCTCTAAGAACAGTAAGAGAATTTGATCCTGCTTTCTGGAAAGATAAAAACTGAAATGACCAACAGAAAAGATAACAGAAGTCAATGAAATATCACAGTGTTTCTCTTCAGAACTTATAGATGTGACTGTATCTCTGTAAATCCCAGTTGTATTGACTGCCAACTTATAGCTAAACACATCTGTGTCTCTCTTTCTGTCAGCTGTAACAGTTGTCATAATATGATTTTCCCTGATATCATCACTTCTTCTAACTTGAGATAAAAGGTAGAGTTTAGGCTCTACCTATGTTAGCAATTCTGTCAAAAAAGTACATGCTTCAGGCAAATGGTTTCACCTATTGACAGAACTCAAATGCTTTTTGTATAAAAGTACCTTGTATATAAAATATCTGTCTAACAAAAAAGTCAGTTATCATGTTACAATATTTCCAGTATTTTTCAGTAGAAAATGTCATATATAACAATAGAACTAGAATATCTTTTCAAAGACTTGAAAAGAATGAATTCTAATAAAAAACATGAACTTTCCCTCAGCAGATGTACATAGTGTTAATTAATTGTTTTATACTTTATCTCCAAAGCTATTCATATGTTAGAGCCATATATACAGATGTACATCTGTGAAAAACATGTCATGCAGCATAGTGATGTAGTGTGGCACTGCATGTGTACACATGCCATAAGCATGACCACACAGGTTGCAGGCTACATGTTAAACCTGACATGCACACTTTGTACCAAAATTTGGTTAGCACATTGTATACAGGCAGCAGTTCATTGAAAGTGTCACTCTCTGGCTTCATTAGTATAAACTCACATACAAACTTCCTGCTAACACATTAGATAGTACAGTCTGCATCTTGGATAACATACTTGACTACTCAATAAAGGAATTTAAGTAAACCACTGCACACATGGAGCATTACAGAGTTAAGGAAGAAGCCCTGCCTGAAAAGGTACCTCAGTCACATCCCTGCTGCCAGGGATGGCGTGGCACATTTCTTGTCATATGTGTACGTGCATGTAGAACCCATCACTCTGGAATCATACAGTAATATTGAATGTGTGCTGGAGCTCAAGTTGTGAACGCAAGATAATGTGATAATTATATACAAGCATGGGTGCAGGATTTCAGGGCCATATGTAGACAGGTATGCACAGTACCAAATGTGGATGTTAGGCTTTGCATGCTAGTAAGTTTAACTGCTAATGACATTCATAAATAGGAAAAGTCATTGCTAAACTTATGCATATACACCCAGTGATGGAAATATTTTGCCCTAAGGTGCAAGGGTATCTGCATGGCTACCCAAAGCATGTAATGCATTGAAGGCTTACTAGCCAGTAGAATGAACTATGAGTGCAGGTCCTACACACATATACTATGCACCTCTTGGGCAAAGGTGCTGAAGACAATCAGCATCTGATCAGATCTGATAAGTACTAATGGAGGATGTGAATGTTGTGGGTAGCCATAATTAGCCTCTATCACAGGTGTGCTAGAGGTTTACTGATATGATAGTCAGTGCAAATTAAAAGGCATGGGCCATTGTGACAGATAGGTCTACCACTAGAGTGGATTGCCATCATAGAAGTAAAGCAGCTGTCAGCGGCTGAAGAATTTTTGGTGCTACTCAGCTACCAGGAAGATTGTCAGCACTTGATTGGTAGCTTGGATGTTGGAGCAGGCCCGATAACAACCACCCATGTGGCAGTAAGGGAGGAAGCACTTTATTGTTATCCATTACAGTAGCATCACCTGGCCGACTGAACAGAGGGACTGACCAAGGCTGACCTGCATATCTGTCTTCCTGGCACCTCTGGTCTGCAAATGAAAAGACATATATGGCAAAATACATCTTCCAACATATTGTTTAGAACTGTTTCCATGTGTACTGTTATGCATATCATAAGCGATATGGAGGGATAGAAGTGTAGTCTGACAATAGCAGTGTGTGTGTGTGTGTGTGTGTGTGTGTGTGTGTGTGTGTGTGTGTGTGTGTGTGTGTGTGTGTGTCTGCATGCTTTCAGAGGTTTCACTGGCATTGGGTCCAACACAACAGGACAGCATAGGGATAATGTCAACAGAACATCTGTGACTGATGATGGTGGCAACATACAAGTGGCATAGTCTGAGGACACAGTGAAACTGTCTGCAACAATACAGGGACAGTAGTCACTCATATATACCATTTTAGAGGCTCACATAGTGCAGAGGTACTGGCTGAACCCACAGCCTCAACAGGTCATGATAAAAATCCTGTACCTGAGAATCCTGCATGGTATTCACCTGTGTCCTCAGTCCTCACAGCACCTAATATGTGCAGTACCTCTGTGCTGCACATAACCACAACACGGGAGAGACACAGGGGGGAGCAGAACTACCACAGCTCTAGGACTGTCCCTGAAATGGCTACAACACTTGGAATCCACCAGCACATGTACAAGTCCAAGATACAGGTATAGACAGCTGCTATACACAGCTTTGAAGACATGCTGAATGTGTTCCATAGCATATGAAAGGACATCCATCAACTGCACAATGACCTGAACTACAGGGACAAGGATCACACAGTATTGCTGAGGTCACTGGAGGCAGATGTCACCATCACAGATGCATCCATGAGACACATTCAAGCAACATCTACTCTACCTCTGCAGGCCATATAGTCCATAGACATAGGAGACTCCAAAGGCCAAGTGGTGAAGAACAGGCTATTCATTTCAGACTACATTGATCATTGGTGAGACAGCATCAGTGTCACCTACAGCCACACACCCTGCCACGTCAGGTTTCGGGTTTTATCATTTCAACGTTGGTCTTCAGCTTCAATACAAGGGATGCTCTATTAGGGTGCATGCACATGCTACTATAGTTCTTCCATGTCATGAAATGGACTGGATCAAGCCCAACACCACAAGCTAACACAGTGTAAACTGATAATTATCACATTGTAGTGGCCCAGCACAGACACTGGAGGATGTGACCTCGACTTCCCACAATCTTTCAGAGTAAATGGCTACTGTGTTCACCTACCATGATCATATCCCTCATTACATTGTGGCATTAACCTGTCGCTGTGCCCTTAATCTTTTCAAGTGATGATGAACATGCCACACCATCTCCTTAACATATGCGGACATGGTGCTGCTTGATCCACAGTGTGGCCAGTCCATGCATTGCACAGAATAGCTTGGTTGTGATACAGCAGTCATTATTTTATTCTGTGTTGCCGGCATCATGGTCCATAACTGTAGACCAGGCACAGTCCCTTTGTCAGTGCTGCAGTGTACTGTCCTGCCCCTGCCTCCGTTGTGGCTTTGCTGCTGCATGTTTCTTCCCTCACTATCTACACTGCATTGCTGTAGCTGCTGCTGTGACTTATACAGCAGATTCTACCATGATGTGTACCTGCTGCTGCTCCATTTCTTTGTGTAATACCATGTTGTGACATACCTTGAGTATTTCTGGATTATATTGCAGTGGCCCTCCTGTATTGTCACACATAGGAAGCATCCCTGCAGCAGTCAGAAAACCCTCCCAATTATGTTATGTGTTCCTGTAATGGCTGTATTATAAGCCATTTCCTGCAAGGGCTGAGGCTTGCATATCAGAGAAAACAACCATGGGACTAGGGCATATTTATTTATGTTCAGTTTAATGACCAGGGAAGTCCACTGTACCCAGGGAGCCTGTTTTCGGTGGAGGCCCGGACAGAAAAGCTCCAACAATACAGAATACAGTAGGATACAAAATACAATGCAAAATACAGTCATCTGACATCCCTTACAACAAACATCAAACAACTTATCATATATGGCCTTCTCCCCCTTGCATGAGGCCTGTCCATCTGGCATATGTGTGTACCTATCAGCAAGTTGAGCCAGCAGAAAGTCCTCTTACAAGAACTGTTGGTGTAGTTCAGACATATCAAATGTGTGAATCCTGTGGATTACATGTGGTGCACAGATACAATAAAAAATGCTTTTGGCATTGTAATCCACCTAGCAGTTTAGGAGGTAGAAACCCTTCTTATTAATGTATCTCAGGCTATGTAAGGCTGGTGGGGACTTGATAAAAACATAGCTGCAATCTATTGCCTTCAGAAGCTGAAGGAAATGGGCTATTTCATAGACGTCACATATTACACTGGTTCTCTACTCTGTTGTACTGGAAAACCAGACACATGGAGTGACAAAGCATAATGTTGAAGAACTGGTTTAGCATTTCTGAGACTTGCACTATCCTAATGTGCCATTCATAGGATATAAGAAGATCCCTGTAACTAAGATAGTTAAAGCTACATATGCCTTAATGTCCACAAGAAAAGGCATACCATGCATCCTCCTCAGTTCTGCTTATGGGTGACACAGTTCAACTAGGTCCTTTAAAGTATCCCTAGCTACTTTGAAATCTTCCATAACCTGTTGTTTTGCAGGTGATTGGAAGGTAAGGTGGTCTCTGTACATCCTCCATTACTATAAGCGACCATGATGAGCAATATACTTACTGCAGAGGATTAAGACCATGAGCTGTTATGAAGCTGCTTCCTGTGGTCAAGGGTTTGATTCCCTTAACCTCCACGTGCCTATTATGTGGCTCTTCACCAAGTCACTTAACCAGCCCGAGTCTGAAAACAGGTACTTGTGGATCATGCTCTAACCATTTAACAATTATTATATAAATAAAAAATAAAATAAATATTGTGAACACTGGCTCTAATGGCAGAACCCCAAACGTGCTGCTGTATTAATGCTGCTGCTCTTCCTAGCATGGATCATACTACATACACTTGGCATTCAGTATGACTTAGCACTGCCATGCAGTACTGCCTGTTTATACATTTTTGAATCAGTCCACCATTTTGTTTCCTTCATTTATATATTCTATGTGACTCATTTGCATGGGGTTCCTCATTACTCTATGCTGCATACCATGCTACTAAACTGTTGTGCAGCCACCATGCATCTTACAACTGACCCCAACCTGCACATCTTCTTTCTATATACAATATATATAATTATAATAGTTATTAATACAGCATGTGTTAGGACTACAAAAGGATATGTGGCCGAGCCAGGTATGGAAATAAGGTACATAAGGAAAGCTGGTGGTGGAATGCAGAAGTCCAGGAAGTCATCAAAAGAAAGAAGGAGTGCAGGAAGAAGTGGGACATAGAAAAGACTGACCAGGCAAGGAAGGACTACTGGTTGGCTAACAAAGAAGCTAAGAAAGAAGTTGCAATAGCAAAGAACAGGACATCAGAGGTACTCTACCCAACTTTTGGAAAGTGACTCAGTAACGGGCACAAAGAAACTATATCAGGTTGCAAGGCAAAGACAGAAAGATAAAGAAGATAGTCATACACCCTTCATAAGGGATGCCAGCAACAATCTGCTCACTAGTCCAAAGCACATCAAAGGCAGATAGAAGGAATATTTTCAGCAGCTTCTGAATGAAGAAAACCCCACAGAAGCTGTGCTTCCCCAGAAACAGCCTACAATGAGAGAAGAAGAGGAGCCCAGCCTAGAAGAAGTAAGAACAGCACTAAGGAAGATGGAGTCAGGGAAAGCAGCAGGCTCAGATGAGGTCACAGCAGATATGATAAAGATGCTGGGTGAAACAGGGAGAAATAGTGCCTGAGGGTACCCATTACAGTGTGGAGAGAAAGGTGTATCCCAGATGTCTGGAGAATAAGCATACTCGTGCCAGTGTACAAGAACAAAGGTGACATACACAACTGTGGGCAGTACAGAGGCATCAAACCCCTATCACATTGCATGAATGTTCTGGAGACGGTGAATGATAACTGGATACACAGAGTAGCAGAATGTAAGATAGGAGATGAGCTGCTCGGATTCAGATCAGGATGCAGCACAATTGACCTGATGTTTGGAATGAAACAGATACTTGAGAAGAAGCTAGAGATCAGGAGAAAGTCCAACTGGGACTCCCTAGACTTGGAGAAAGCATATGACAAGGTCCCAAGAAAGCTGATCTGGGCAGTACTGCGGTGGTTTGAAGTCCCAGAAACATTGGTAGAATTAGGGCAGACTATGTACAAGGACCCAATGACTCAAGTACATACAGCTTTTGACCTCACAGAGGGGTTCCCAGTGGGAGTGGGTGTACACCAGGGTTCATCTCTGAGCCCACTGCTGTTCATACTGATGATGGACTACATTAGCAAACAGGTCAGAGGGGGCAGATCAACAAAGCTGCTGTATGCAGATGATGTGGCATTACAGGCAGACTCTGAGCTAGAACTTCAGCAAAGGATAGGAGAATGGAATGCAAATCTGAAGGCACATGGGATGAAACTAAGCACAGATAAGATGGTGATAATGGCAGTAAATTGGGGAAATCAGAATAAGCTGAGAATAGAGATAGAAGGGAAGATAGTGGAACAGGTAAACAGATTCAAGTATCTGGGAGGGGTGGTTGAGGAGAACGGAAGTCTGAGTGAAGAGGTCAAAGCTAGAATCAGAGGGGCTGCAGCCAACTGGTATAGAGTGTCAGGTGTAGTCTACGACAGAAAATAACAATGAAGCTGAAAAGTAAGGGATACAAGACAGTGGTGTGACTAGTATTACTGCATGGTACAGAAACCTGGGCAGCAAAGGCAGAACAGCTGAAGAAGCTAGAGGTGATGGAAATGAAGTGCCTGAGAAAGGTGGTAGGATGCACACTGTCAGACAGACGAAGAAATGAGGACATAAGAGCAGAAGCCAAAGTAGCTCCAATTGCAGAAAAGATCAAAGAGAACAGATTACGATGGTTTGAACACGTAGAAAAGCAGACGACAATCTGGTCAGGAAGATTTGGGACAGACATGAAGAAGGTAAGAGGAAGCAAGGACATCCAGCAAAGAGGTGGATGGATTGTGTGAAAGAAGATCTGCGACAATCAGGCATGAGTGTTGAAGAAGGCAGGAGTGTGGCACTGAATCTACATTTGGCGACAGTTAACATGAAACCCTGACCCCATGTAGAAAAAAATGTGAAAAAGGGGGCTGATGATGATGGTGATGAGTTATTAACATTATAATACATAATTATTGCCCATGAGATGGGTAAAGCCGATCTCTAACCAAATGGGATAGGCTAATTTAAGCACAAAAAAGGAAACTGGCTAGGCTTAAAGTGTCCCTCAATGGCAGCTGGCATAGTACTTCCATATGAAACTATCTGAATTTGCTCAATGCACTGCATTAGCCATCAATGAATCCCAGCTAGTGACAACTTACATTTTTTTTTAAATTTACTTCTGCTTTAATAAAATGAAAAGAATTAGGAGGTAATTCCTTAATCTTATCGCTCTCAGATTAACTCTAGCAAATATGGAATACTTTTTTGTCAGTGAAAATGATGTACTATGTCACATTTATTACCCAAATGATGATTTTTAACTTAACATTCATATCATCAGTATATATTATTTGATAGTGGCAAACCAGTAGTAACAGATGAGTTATGCCCAATAACAGGAAGCTAAGGACAAACAGAAACAGTCAAAACAGTTCAGGAATCCGTAGACTAGTCATTTTATGTAATTACTTATAAGTGTATTGAAGAACCTTTGCAATTTAATCGTCTGATTATCATATCAGTGCAGACAAATACGACATTCTAAGCAGGAATGTCTAAATTAGTAGGTATGAATAAGACAGAAATTCAACGGGTCGTATGTAAAATTTCATGGGAGACTGAGGGATTAGTGAATACTTAATTTATGTAGACTCTCATATATGTCTGAAAAAATATATGTTTGCATATTTTACATGGTTACCTGTACCGGAACAAAGGCCATGGTGGTGCAGCGGATAGCATTGTTGCCTCACAGCAAGAGATTCTCCCGTTGATTCTTGGCTGGAGTGCCTTCTGTGTGGAGTCTGCATGTCCTCCCTGCGGTCGAGTGATGCTAAAGACATGCAGGTAGGTGCGAGCGTGAATGGGCGTGCCTTCTTTGAAGGTTAGGTGTCGGGCTGGCAACTCGCCACCATAAAGATCCACTGCCAATCATGAGCAGACCAGAGTTCCTTTGTGGCGACAACTAACCGGGAAAAGCCGAAAGACCTGTACTGGAACACGTTTTTTGGACAGCATCAACAGTCCATTTCCAGACCAAGCTGTACAAATGTAAAGTGTTTTCTTGGCAGTGTCATGCTCAAAGCTCTAATGCATGATCAGACCCCTAGCTGCTGTCTGCACTATGCATTGAATGCAGGATGGAAAGTATCCAGTTAGCTGTGCTGATAGACACAGAATTGTGTGCACCACAGAATGGCACATGTGACACACAGAACACTGATACCTGCACCATTCATGTTCACAGGGCCCTATGTACAACACAGTACTGCTAACACTTAAGGGGTTGAGACATTGCTGAAAGGTATGTGCATTCATTCCCAGCAACATTTCAGCCTTTTGAGTGCCAACTTAAATCAGACAAAAAAATGTGAGTAATGACAGCTGACTGTGCAATCTGCAAGCGCACACTGCAAAACTGGCAAAATAACTATTTTGTCTTCCAAGAATAACTTCCAAAGATAAGTTATTTTTGTATAGTTCAATAAAAATAAAAACGTAACAAACCCTCAAAGAATTACATCTTGTGCATCCTTTACATAATTCATATTCAGTAATAATATTAGATAGCAGTACATTATGAATATCAGACAAGATGTTAAATTCTATCCATATAGCCAAGCAAAAAGGATGTTGTCATAAATGGAGCGCATCTTTTCTGCCCTGATTTTTTTTTTCTTTTCTTTCTTGGGTCATTCCATCTTTATTACCTTTCATGCATCATAAAATGGACAGCATACCCACTAATGGACTCCTGGGGCTCCAAGTAAATCAGAATAATTATAAATGTTGCATAAATACTTAACTACTTACTCTGAGAGTCATACACATGCATGCATTTATTTTTAATATGATATCTTATGGTTCTCTGCACTGAAACATTTCAGCACTGGTAGTAAAAAGTAGATCATTTCCAAATGAACAGACACAGCAGCTACTGACTGGTTCCTGTAGGTAATTTATACATTTGTGTGCTTAAAGAATACTCTGTAGCAAATTATTCTAGGTATTGTTCCATATGGCTTATGTTGCCATATCTCTCAATTCAGTGCCACTCTGGTACCTTGACTGACAGTCATGCCTGATTGTCACAGATCATCACTCACACAATATGGACTAATGTCACATTTTAAAATTTACTACATTTTAAATTTCAGTATTTTTGCACATATTTCTATAGAATTTGTTTAAACTTTGTTATACTGTATGACTATTATTTAATGGGGCTTTTCTCCCCAGGTCTGCACTGACAATGAACATTGTATCCAATAAGAATCATCAAGAAAACCAAAGAAAATAAAGAAATGAATGAATGCATGAATGAATGAATAAATAAATAAATACATTTTCAGTCAAGGCTTAAAGTACACAAACAGCATTAAAGCCTGTCAGAAATTTGAAAGTTATTACTTTGTGGAACCAAGCTTTTTTTTGTACTGTGATGAAATGCCCAAATTAACATTGCTAAATGATCATCATTAAACCCTTTTTCTACATGTGGTCAGAAGTTCTACCTTCTTTGACAGTCATAGACTGTTAGAATTAACAGTGGCCCCAATTCCAAAAGACTTGATCTCAGTGTAAGTCACCACTTACATTGATTGCAGGTGTTTTGGAATATGGTCCTTATAGTGAGCCCGCTTACACTGAAGTAAGTCCCTTACACAAGTAACACTGAGAGCAACTCTTTTGGAATTTGGCTCAGTATGTTTCCAAACTTTGAAAACACTCAAATGGATTACTGGCCTTGTAGAAAAATTAGAACCCCCCCCCCCCCCAAATAAGTATATTACCTTTACTAGAAGGAAAGTAAATCAATGGACTAAAACTAAATGAAAAGGAGAACAATTCATTTGATTGTGTGTATTTATGCATGCATATCATGCGTGTAAATGCTTAGAAAGAACATCTCTTCAAAATCATCCCCACTCTACCTAGTTCTGTAATTGTACTCAGCCTCCCCCTTCTAGAACCTAGTTCTTCACTTCCTCCGAACATTTCTCTCTGTCTGTTCACTACAAGTATACTTCCTTACAGTACTCTGTCTCCTTCATTTCCCTTCACCATTCAACCTTACTCTCAGTCGTATAGCTCTAGAACTTTCTTTCTCTTATCCCTCTACACTTGCTCCATCTTTACCTATTCTACTATGTCAACTGTACTCATATTTCATTGTAATAAGTTCTTTTATTTTTTACTATGTACTTTATATATCAAAACGGGCTACTTCGTAATAACTTTATCATTGTACTTTTACAATTTTAATTGTATTTCTTCTGCAGCTTTTCTCCCAGGCCTCCACTTTTGGCCCAGTGGGCATTCCTGGTAAACAAATGCCAATAAATAAATAAATAATATGCTTGTAGTGTGTGAGTATCCAAGATATTGATCAATTGTTCAGTGATGCATTTATAAATTCAGAAACATCCAAAGGCAGGAAAAGCATAAAGGAGTCAAAAAAATACACATACACACTTACACGCACATCACCCCATATGTGGACTTTTACTGCACTTACCTAAATATATTTATTGTCATTATTCTAAGGTCAATAAAGTAACAATAGGTAGCATTCCACCATTTATTTATTTATTTATTTATTTATTTATTTATTTAACATTTGTTGACCGGGAAAGTCCGACTAGGTTCCACAGTTCCTGTTTTCAGCGGAGGCCCGGGTTTTTAGCCTGCAAACATCTGTGCATATGTACACTACTGCTGAATATGACCCCCACCCCCTAGTTATATAAAATACAACAACAATAATTCAACATTATCACAGTGAGAAATCAAATAATTGAGTCCATGTGTCTAAAAATGCATCAGTAAGTACAGGAGGCTCGGGTTCTTTAGGTGTTGCAAGATCAAGTGCTGGCTCATCTACTATAACTGGTTTTCATAAAATACTTCCTTTTCTAGTTTATGAGAATTAAGACAGCTTTTATAAGTTTGCATATATTGTTTGTAGATTAGTACTAGGCTAACTGCCCTTGTGGGCCATTTTAAGCCTAGTCAATTAACCCATGTGAGAATCAAATCCTGCACCTAAGGTCTGCAAGTTGAATATCTTAAACATTGCATCACTTTCCTGTATCACAAGTCTTTTCCAACAGATTCACAAAAAATCATGTTGTCTGTGAGGTATCAAGGAAATCACTATGGTATAAGACCATACCCTCCTGACACCTATACAAAGTGGGCATGGATGCGCTTGTCATGGAACACTGATAAAACGTGGCTACATTTAGTTTCCTAGAGCATCTCCATAAGATTATGAAAAGAATTTCAGCTGTTTCTATCAAACTGCTGCATTACATTTGTATATTCCAGACAGTCTAGGCAACTACAGCATTACTGCCAAAAATGGTAGGCAGGAGTATCTGAATTTACATGGAAACTTTTTATGTATTTATTTATTTTTTTTAACAAAGCTGCCGAATGAATACATTTTACATCTTTCTTTTATGTTTCTGCCTGCAACTCTTTTAAAGATTTACTGTTGCTATCTAAATGTAAATTCTGGAACTGTAGATTTAATGAATCAAAGAACAATAAAATGTCTCCAGCTCCCAAGGTGAATACCATGAATATATTCTATTAATATTAAGTAGACTGTAAGTTTCATGTAATACTGCATAGCCTCAGGCCAGTTTGTATGCATACATACATCTGGTTAAAAGTTTTCTGCAGCCTATTACCTCTGAGGATCATAGTTAATGGCAAGTATAAATGAATAATTATGAGCATAAATATAGTATGCTTAAAGTAATATTGTCTTCATAAAGGCATATTATGAAACATGAGGGTATTAACAAATAACATTAAGTAAACAAGGTCATAAAGAAAAATGAGGGTATTAACAAATAGCATGCAATGAATAAGGCTGTGTCCTCTGCAGTAATTTACTTTTTAATATGAGTTTAATGCAAAAAATGTCATTAAGACCTCCATGTAAATATTGATCTAAATCCAGTTACTTCATTAAGGGCAACACTTTCTTCCTTATCGTTTTAGTTGTTGCCATCCTAGAGTCATAACAGAGCAAACATCACTATGATTTTGCTGCTTAAATGCAAACCTTAAAAAGTTCAGCCCCAAGCTTTAAGGAAGGACGTGTGTTTCTAAACACCATGACATCATGAATAATTTACTTCCACAACATACCACTTTATATCAGTTACTTTCTGTTTCTGTTTTCTGTGCTTCTGCACTTTGTGAGTGTCAGTTTTCTGGTCAGCTCACTGGTTGTTTAAACTTATGTGTTATTAAGTTGCTTATCATTTCTTGTAGTTCAACCCCCATTCTGAAACTGGATTGCAGTTTGCATGACTTTGGAGTCAGAGCAAAAACCATTAGCAAAAAAGATACATTAGCATTTTACTTTATGAGGGATATATACTCCCTGTTTTATAGAATACATTTATTTAGCCATACCACATTTAGAAAATGTACCCATCTTAGCTTTCCCAAAGCTCTCCAGTTTCTCATACCTTCCCTGACACCATGCAAGGTTAAGTGACACATTTTGTGACACACTTAAAATTAAGTGTTCTGATCTTACACACACAGACTGCAGACCATCCTGAAGTATTATGCATGTAAGCCTCAAGAATTTAGTAGCCATGGTGAAATACTGCCTTCTGCCTTTACCACAACCCATTTTATGAATTAAAATGAGAGGTATCTTTGAAGACGTGTGACTGATGGAGGTATTAGCTTCACCTAGGTCTCAGTTTACAAATATCATTACTTACAAACGAAAACAGAGCTCAGATTGCAGATAATAACCATAGCAACAATGTACAAGTGAGGTTCTATATAAGAAATATTGACATGATAAAAGTACTCTCAAACTGGTGACAAGGAGTAGTTATTTTCACAAAGTTCAGAAGAAAATATTAACTAAAATCAAATTAAACTGTCTTTGTTATTTGAAAACAATATTTTTCATGTATTCTTCCATTTCATTACACATCAGTATTTCCAAACATAGAGCCATTCCCGTTTCCTGTCTTAGCTATCTCATTTATGTCTTATCAATAAACACACCTGAATGAATCCCAAATTAGTATAGTTTTCATGAAGAAAAATAAAGCTTTACATGTATTCTCCTATGGCAACATGTATTTAATTGCACATAGTTTAGATAATGACTATTTGTGGCAATAATGCTACAGAGTTTAGCATTCTAACTTGTATGTATGGGTTTCTCAGCAGCCTGTTCTCCCTCCTTACACTCTGTAGAACAAATATTTATATGATAAACATGTCTGTCTTATTTAACCCAGCACAGTTTTTACCATATTTCAGTTGTCATTCTACTACAAGATAAAAGCTGTTGGGGATTGTTTAAACTGCATTAATCTACTCTATTTAATTTGCCTGAAAAGGTAAAAAGGTAGTTTGCCCAAACACTATTACATATGATGAATGTACAGTAAAACATGTCATTTAAGTGTTGCAGCAGCCAGTAATTATCAGCATGGATCATGAACATAGGCTGAATTTGAAATCATGTTGTGGGACATCCTGCAAATGCATTTGCTGTCAGGTAGCTGTGTGTCCTCAATCAAACTAATGAGCGTAGTGAAAGGAAACTAAAGAGGATGTAAATATTATGAACAGAAAATGTTGCAATATTCCTCAAAGTTTTATTTGCTCTTCACCTAATATATCTTTGAAAAGCACAATGAATTCTCTCCAGTTCACCCCGCACACGCACACACATGCACACACTCCTGTCATCTTCAGCCTGATCTGCCAAGTGCTATATAACTGACTTTATTGAATTCTAATGTAGACATGACCTGTGCTGCCAGCTGTATTAAGCTGTTAAGTGAGTGAACCTTCATATTTAATAACACCCTCTTCTAAAACCTCATGTTTATGGTTCAGATGTCAATTTGCACAGCTCGGTGAGCTGCTGCAAATGGTAAACATTTGCCTTTTCAGATATGAAGATAATGGATACCTTTTCTGTCACAGGAAACTGCAAAATCACTTGTTACACTGTTTTGCATAGATTCTACTACAAAACAGTAAAAATAAGCCTATTATCAATATTTTCAAAATGCACACAAAATGTTAAAAGCTAAGAGATTTAAAGAAAACAGATATTGCAATAATTTTAACGTATTTTCTTCCCCTGAAAGATAAACTAAAATATAACAGCTCTTACGCATCTTAATTTGTCCTTGGAACAGAATACTTAAAGAAGGGATTTTACATTAACAAAGAGAACAAAAAACAAGTGCCATATCTGGACCAAAAAACAGTACTCTCAAAATAAGGCGGCTAGGTTCTGATAAGGTGTATAAGCATAACAATGTTTTGGCTGGAAAGTGCTTTACGTCTAACAGTTGTCTTAAGAGGATTAAGGAGCTGTTTCCTGTGGTCTAGGTTGTGGCAAGGTTGGAGTCCCACAGCCTTACTGCTTAACTGTGTAACTCTTAGTAAATCACTTAGATATTGCTCCTGGGCTGAGTATGAAGATG
Organism: Protopterus annectens; assembly: GCF_019279795.1. Classification (NCBI taxonomy): domain Eukaryota; kingdom Metazoa; phylum Chordata; order Ceratodontiformes; family Protopteridae; genus Protopterus; species Protopterus annectens. Next base: position 64,625,983 of record NC_056731.1, read on the forward strand.
GTTCTTGGAGATCAATCTTCTAATCTGGAAAACAAATTAATTTAAAGGATGTACTGTTCTTGTGACACATGGAATAAAACATGTCTACAAATTGATGACAGGGCAAATATTGAAAACAGAGATCTGCAGTGATGTGCAGCACAGTCTGGAGAAGCACTGAGCCATGATACTTTCCTGAGGTTTTCTATCTATAACTAAAAGATAAAAAGTAGTATTAATTGGATTTGTACAATATTTCACCTTTAAAACCAAGAGACCTAAGACAATAGAGCCGTTAGATGTGAAGCACAGACACAGAGTTATTGTGGGGTAGTACTCTGAAGAAGCTAGGTAAAGAACCATAAAAGGCATAATAGAAATGTAGATGCTAAGATGAGATGTTTTATCATGTCTGCTTGCCAATTTAACAGATGCAACAATCACAGGCCAGTGCTGCCTTGAGAAAGCATTCCTGAGACATTTTTGTGAGCTACGTTGGAGGGTGGTATGCAGGTAAACAGGCACATACATTGTTATCTTCAGCCAGTCTTGGTAAAAATAGCTGCTATATGATTTTAATGCAAAGTCTAATACTGAATTAAGAAATGTATAAGTATGCAAATTAAATAGATTTATTTAAGGGCCAAGACACATCCCTGGAATCTTGGCTCTTTGTCATTCAGAGGTTTTTTACAGATGCAGTCACATAACTGTCACATGCAGCATTACCAAAGGACATGGCAGAGGTGCAAACAAACAAATAATATGGCAGCTCTACATAGTGGGTACATGCACCAGCTATCCATGCTGTGGTTACCACTGTGCACACAAATAGGGCATTGTGTGATTAAAATATGCGTGTCTTTAAATCAGCTGCTTGATGGTTATCAACAGAAAAGGTCATTGTAATCTGCACACCAAAGCAGGTTTACCACCTGCTTAAGACAGCAAGCATAGAAAATTGACACCTGTTAAGGTATGCTAATGGCTGCATAATGACACAGCACTTTGTTTATGCATATGAAACTAAGGATGACAGCAGGTAGGGAGCATGGATAGTTATTATTTGGGCCACTTCATGATGCAGGTGGCCAGGTTGATGGATGTGTGATATTATTATGGGCCTATAATGCATGGCTGTTCAAAGTAAATGTATTTCAATTTGGAATCTGCAATTCTGCATTACCATTACATGTGTGTCTGCATAATAAAGATTCTGTTTTGATTGGAAGGGAGTGCTGCAGGTACTGGATGTGGTACGGCTACATCATGTTCCTGCCCATTATGATGTACAACAGCTATGGAGTACCAGCACAAGACAGACCTAGAAACAGCACACGCAAGAGGAAAGGTACAAGGAGAATGAAGATGTGAGGAGTAGCTAGTGATGCTGACAGCAACATACGTTTCAGTGCCTCCAAGAATCTAGTGACAAACAAAACATGAAAACAGCTCCACGGGATAATCTAGGAATAGATTATAGATCAAATATCAGCATTGTCTGTAGACATGTACAAGTAAAACACAGGTGTAGTCATTACAAACATACATGTACTACACACCATGTGGTGACATGCAAGCATCCCTTGGATCCAGAGATCGTTGAACTGTATGCCCGTCTCCTGGCAGGTTTCTTTCTTAAAAAAGCTTTCACTTGACACCTTCCTATGATCATTAGATACCAATCCCTTCACTCATTGCAACCCCAGCTATTCATTAAACTACTGCACAAAAGCATTCTCCTACTGAGGAGCTAAACAAAGGAATGACATCATACGTAACACCAGATACCTACCCAATCAAGTCTAATTCAAATCTTATCTAAACACCCACTGACATGAATCATTCATATGTAGCTGTCAGCAGAAATAAATAATTTATGTAGTGCAGTTCAAGTGTGATGTTGAGCTCTCTGACTAGAGGAAGTTTGCAGTTTATTAACTGTAGACTTGTACAGATTTTGTTTTGAATTCAGAATGCACTGTTACATTGTACTGATTCTATGGTAAACCTTCTATATAAGTTACTATTTTTGTTGTGTAACAAGTTCAAAGCTAAAAATAGGCTCTAGGGGCCAATCTATCTCTTTCATACAAATAAAACTGGAAAACAATATTAATAGCTTATATTTCCTATAACATATATCAAGGTGAAGTCAGCCCACAGAAGCAAGCTCATGCCACAGGTCAGTTCAACAGTGAACTGCAAAAATTGCTCATTATATCCATGCTTTACAAGAATCAGTGACAAAGGTGGACAAGCACATTTGAACTATGGTGCTACACCAGACAGCAGGATAGGAAAACAGTTATGTGTGCAATATACAACCAAAAGTACTTTCAGTATGTCGATGTAACAGGTATTAGGTGAGCTGCATACAGTGCAAAGGATAGATGGATCAGTGTGAAGGTTGAAGCAGTCCTGCCCATGACAAAAGCCGCTGCACCAGCTAGTGATCACTGGTGATACTCCTCTAGCAGCTTTCTATGGTGCTACCTGCACATATTACGTATATATACATTTAACATTTTGCTGTCCTTTCAAACCCTGTACCAGCATAATAAGGACAACATTAAGCTCCACAAAACAAGGTTTTTGGTGTGCTTCTGCATTAAAATTATACAATGACAATCTAGCTCTTCTCATTTAAAGTACTGTACAGTAAACCATGTGTGTGCATGAGTAATGTCCCTTTTGTGAGCCACAGCCCAGGAGCAGTGTCCTTGCTCAGAATCACAGTTTGGCAGTGTAGGCTGAAGGAATGGAACCTTGTACCACTGGACCACAGGAAACAGCTATTAACAGCTCATTAATACTCCAAGGCAACTTCCATACACATGCATATTATCATTGGAAAAATGGGCTGTTGCCATTATGCTATCTACGACTGCATGTTCTTCTGCTTCCTGCAATGATTTGTGCACATTGTTACTTGGTGTAGTATTGTCATGTAAGTCATGAATGATCACTACAAACTTCATAGCAAAATGTACTTGCTGCCTTTATTTATACTGCCTTTGTTTTGTGATACACATTATGCTCTCCTTGTCTTGTTGGCACTGTAGATAAGTTATTTATTTATTATTTATTTATTTTCAGTTTGTTTTCTAGGATTGTCCATTGGGCTACAAGGAGCCCATTTTCAGTGGAGTCCTGGGGAGAAAAGCTCCAGAGAAATACAAATACATAGTACAGAAAGAGCACATATCCATAATATACATTTCAATGAATGTTAAATACATATTTTGTATAGTCCAAACCCATATTGTACAATTCAAATAGTTGTTACATAATACAGAAATAAAAAAAGATTTTCATTAGGAAAATTACATCAGGTTAATTCAGTAAGTAGTAGTTTTTTTTTTTTTTTTTTTTTTTTTTTTTTTTAGGGAATTACGAGGTCATTTTTTAGTCATTGGTCGAATCTGTCCCAAGGGATGTAAAACTTTAGGAGGTAGTGACAGCCAACAAAGTTTGGAAAGTAAGGAAGAAAGTGTGGTAGAATTAGGTTGGATGAAAGCAAGAGCATTTCCATTGTGAAGTAAGGTGCGCATGCATTGAGGGTTTAAACAAGGAGAGACTGGTGCAGTGAGGGTTTAAACAAGGAGAGACTGCTGCTGGTGTGGATGGGAGAAGGGACAGAGTTCCAGAGGCGTGCAAGAAATAAGAGATAAGGTATCCCCCACTGCTAAACAACACCTGAGTGCCATTCTCACATTACAGACATCTGTTAGGCATTGTGCTTAGCCTGTGGTTTAACACAAACATGCTAATTAATGTTCTTAGGGCCTGAATTGCACTTCTTGCATACTTCTACATGACTTCTCATTACACATTACAGGATGCATACTTGCCTAAATGCTGTACAATACACTACAAACCCTATAACTCTAATACCTGCAATATTGTTTACATTCTTTTGCAGATTACCCACAGAAAAATAAACGTAGTTGCACCAATGTTATTCTAAAATACACCTGAGGTACACTGATCCAGTACATGACCATGTCATTTAGGATCTGCAGTTCAGCCTTAGTGCTGCTTCAGTGCATCTCAATAGCACTGTTATACCACCTTACCCCCTTGCCCCTTCTTGCATTGCAGTGTTGCACCACCCTTCCTCCTTGCCCCTTCTTGCATTGCAGTGTTGCACCACCTTACCTCCCTGCCCTTTCTTGCATTCCTAGTGATGAAACTCGCTTCTCATGGTACTTCTTGGGGTGCACAATACATCTCAATTCTAACACGTTATGCACTTGCACATCTATACATTTACATCGATCTTCCTGTAATTTTTACAAGATAAGGATCTTGTAAAAAGTCCATAAATTGCAGATCACAATTTAATTTATAGTCCAAAACGCATGGCACAGCACTTTGAAGGTTCACCTTGTTTTATTCTGGGACATATTACGTGACTAAGTACCTAAATGTAGGTCCTATAATAAGGACTTCTTGCCATTGTCTTGAATGACTAATCATCCCTGCAGATTTCAGTTATGGTGAAGCAGCTACTGATGGACTGGTGAATCCAGGCAATAAAATGCATAGATAATAACCCTGAGAGTTATGCAAAGTCTCAGTAGTATACAATATTTTTAGAAGTATCCTGTGCTTAGAATTTAGATCTCTTTTTAAAATGATTCATTACAAACCCTAGATAGTTTGTCTTATTTCTGTGTATGCAATGAGTTGCAGAGCTCTGAGGCAGCCTGGGTTAAATAAACAATGCTTTATCAAGGAGGGCATGAAAAAATCATTATCTAATTAAAAAAAAAGCCTCCTTTAGAAAAGTAACATCCCATCAAGATTTCTGTAAATTGTGCTGCAGTGCTCTGCAAGAAGCACATTTGGGTTATCTTGAATTTTAGTAAAATTCATATCACGCCATAACTATGATAACTGATATTAAAAGAAAAGCAACAACAATCTGTTCCAAATGGACTCGCAAAACACCAGCACTTCGTAGATCCGAATAAAAACGAATTTTATTGACACACACAATATATCCAGTTAAGCGCTTTCATCAAATAAAGACTTCATCAGGAAGTTCTGATGAAGTCTTTATTTGATGAAAGCGCTTAACTGGATATATTGTGTGTGTCAATAAAATTCGTTTTTATTCGGATCTACGAAGTGCTGGTGTTTTGCGAGTCCATTTGGAACAGATTGTTGTTGCTTGACTTTGGTTATCAGTTGTTTGCTGTTCCAGCTAACTGTTTTCTTGATATTAAAAGAAGAAATAGTTTATACAACATTAAAAACTATATCATTTGGTTAAGTTTGCTTTATTATTTTTAAAGCTGACAGTATGATGCTTGGCAAAAAAAGGCACATACGTAGTTCTTCATTAAAAAATAGCAACCAAAATGATAGCCTGTAATCATAAAAACTACAGACATTAAAACAGATAGCTTCAATTAAGTAAAAAAACAGGCTGAAAGATATCTTACCAGATATATTGTTTCTTTTGGCTTTCTCCGGTTAGGGGTCACCACAGCGGAACTCCGGTCCGCTAATGATTGGCAGTAGATTTTGACGTGCTGGCTTGCCAGGCCTAACGCACAACATTCAATGAAGGAACGCCCATTCATGCATGTTGCAACACAGAAGACACTCTAACTGAGAATCGAACGGGCAACCTCTAACTGTGAGGTGACAATGCTACCGCAGCACCACCACCGCAGTATCAACTGTGTAAATATGTGTCTCTGACTTTGAGAAACAGTGGAAGAGACTGGAAAATGTACTGTACATGGTTAAGCTTAATCATTGTACTACAATCCTAAACATAACAGAAGGAAGCTGAAAATCCTTACAATTACACATAGCAGACATAAGATTTGCTAGATATGGGTGGCTTTGTCACATCCCAGTGAAAAATTTACTGATGTACAAAAATGTGGTGCAAGTACTACAACCAAAGAAAATGAGTTGTTTTACATTTTTAAGTTCTGGAGTGCTATGTGTAAGCAAGCTGAAAGAAAGCACACCCATGAACTAAACAGGATTAAGAGACTAGGCAAAAACCGGAAGATTTGTACACACAGATCAAGCAATAAAGATACAAATAATATGAAATGTCAATTAAGAAAGAGTGAGGAAAAATGCACTATCAGACCTAGATCTAACATTAGAAAACATAACAGACAGCATAAAAGAAAATATGATGATTATAAGGCATGCTTTAGCTACATCCGAAATCTAAAAGGGAAGGCTCAGCTTTGTGCCAGACTAGTAGTGGACACTACCACTTGTACTGAACACAAGGAAATTGCCAACCTGCTAGCTGACAGATTTGGAGTAAATGTCACTCCCATGTCCCCACCTGTCATACCGAAAGCATACCAGCCACCAGTCCTCTACCTAGTATCTCCAAAAGCAGGTCATAACTGCACTCTTCAAGGCCAAAATCATGGCCTCTATGGGACCAGTTATCATCCCAGGCTGCTTACTTAACAGCTTAAAACAGAACCTTGCTGAACTCTCTTTAACCACAGCCTAAGCACTGGCTTTGTTCCAACAGAGTGGAAAATAACAACAGTAATTTCTTTGCACAAAAGGGGTCTAATAACTGACCCTGGGAATTATAGATCCATAAGCCTAACCAGCCTTATCTGCAAGGCTATGGAAATAATCATTATGGACCTTATTAACAAAGACATAGGCAACCTTAAAACTCTCAACCCGACCCAGTTTATCTTTGTTAAGTGTAGATTATGTTTATTAAACCTGGTGGACTTCTTCATCAATGCCACCAAAGTCCTGGATGAAGGCAAAACAGTACATACCACCTATCTTGACTTAGCCAATGCTTTTAACACAATTCCCCACTCAAGTATCATTGAAAATCTCTCCCAGCTTTGAATTAACCCATACATCATTAGAAGGGTAGCCAACTGGCTCTTCAACAGAACCCATACATTTAAAGTTGAGGATTCCACCTCTACCAGTAGACCAGTTACCAGTGGTGTACCACAAGGATGTGTGCTGGGCCCCCTACTGTTTGGAATCTATTTCTTAGGAGTCCAGGTGAAATTAGATGGCCTGTGGCTTACCAAGTTCACGACAATTGCAAACTGGGTGAAGTCATTGAGTCTCCTAATGATGTTAACATATTACAAAAGGGTCTAACACAGACAAACGATTGGCGACAAAGCCATGTAGTCAAAATAAATGCAAAAAGTGCATTATTATCCCCTTTGGCAAAGGAGATGTCTCTGCAGATTACAATATAAACATTTCCCCCCCAAGTTCATATCCAGTAGTGCGAGATTTGGTAACACAGGCTGATAGCAACCTGAACTTCGATTACCATGTGTCCACAGTGGTAAGGAAAGCTTTCTACATTGCACACCTCATAAGTAAGGGCATCACATCCAGGACTAAGGATGTTATAACTCCTCTGTACTCGATGCTCATCAGACCACTAACATAGTATAATGCTCCCTTCTGTATATACCTCACCAGGCACCTGCAGCAGCTGGAGACACCACAGAGGTTTCTCACCAAGAAAATACAGGGTCTCCAAAACATGACCTATATGGATAGACTGAAAGCCCTATCACTGTACTCTGTATTTTGTAGGCTGCGGAGAGACAACTTGGGCCTGGCCTTCAGAGTAGTCCTGACCCTGCCCTAATGGAAATGTTACACATCCGCAAGTCAAATGAGACAAGATTCATTCACTCCAGGGATCTTAACCTAGCCTGTGACATTCACAGGACATGCTGGAGAGACAGATATGTCTCCCAGAGATTGGCACCCCTCTGGAATAAACTCCCAATTCACGTGAAGCAAAGCTCCTCAATTACCCTTTCTAAGCAAAACTTGGACAACTGGATGGGAGATCTTACATTCACCCTGGGAGTGGCACCTATGTCCTTCATGGACAGGGGCAGACAGTGATGATCATCGACTCACACTGCAAATATAGACCATCTAACATGGGCAGTTAGGGAATATGGGCATAACATGGCTAGGCTTGTAAAGGCTCTAAGACCACTAGCCTAATAAACTCCTATGATCCTGTGTCAAAAAGATGTGAGAAGTAAAAAAAATAAAAAGGAACTTTAGACAACAAAACATGTATGTGAAGGCATGCAGTGACAGCAGTGCATTACTCTGGAGATATTGTATCAGTCAACATACATAGAACAGCCTCCAGCCTAGGAAAAACAATGTGAATAATAAAAATCTTATTATGTTAAGTGAAAAAGAAAATAACACAAATGAATCAGTATAGGTCACATACACAGAATGTGTCAGCTGAAAGTCAGAAAGGCACCAAAAGGGTGAAAGATACAAACATGAGAGTGAAAAAATAACACAAGGCCAGAAATATCTGCAAAAAATGAGTACTTAAGTAAAAATATTAATAGAATCTGGTGTTTTAGATATGATAACTTTTTATAAGAAGTTAAACTCACAGCTAAAGCCGCACAAAAAAAATCAGTGAATAGATAACTGAATGCAGTTATTAGTACCGCTCACAAACCTCTCACATGTCCAGATTTCCACAGAATGTCCAGATTTTTGCCTCATATTTTGGTCTGTTCCTTATAAAATAATGTGTTTTCTGGCAAGTCATTGAGGATTGAATCCACTAAATAATGACATACATTTTAATTTCAGATGTTATAGCCTTCAGGAAATGCATGCTAACACAAATCCTGTTATTCTAACAATGTTCTAAGTTTATAACAGCAATATTTAAAATCTGTCCAGATTTCTTGCAGTGAGAGGTTGAGAGGTACGACCTCGTCATAAAATATTGCTTTGTCAGAGAAGCAGACATCAAGGACGGCTAAAGGGGGGCATTTTAATGTACGAGAAGAATAAAAACTGTGCTTCTTAAGCTACTTTATAGCTACATCACTTGTACAGGTGCAGAATTAATCCTACTACAGTGAGAAGTGAAGAATGAGAGTGACGTCAAAACGTAGTAGTATATGTGGATGGGGCAGCGAAAGGTGCAGGTCCAAGACACGTGACTCTAAAAGAGAAAGAAAAGGATAGAAGATAGAGTGCTGTAGCGCATGTAACATATGATTCTGATGCCTTCACATGTAAACATATATGAAAACTGTACACATATACATTTCAGAAGATGGGAACTATTAACCAAAAGAGACAGGACTTATTGTACAAAGCCCACTATAAAAGGGTATAAGAAATTGCCCATGAAGCAAAGTTAGATATAGAAAGAGCAAAAGCAATGGTTAGAAAGAACATTTGGTTTCCAAACATGGATGATTATTCAGTCATCCATCTAGCCATTCATGTAGTCATTCATTTATTCATATTTTTTTTCATACTGCAGTACTCACTTTTCTCCTTCACGGGTTGGTAATTCAAGACTCAGGCTCAGTCAGTAATTGCAAAAAAGCAAAGTACCAAACCTTGTAGGATGCAAATGTATCACTGTATGGATACATACTGTGTTTCACATGAAAAAAGCACAATACCAAATCTAGGTAGGATGCAAGTCTGTCACAGGATGATCATATACTGTCTCTCACATGGCACATATACCTACTGGCATTATGTATGATAAACATTTATTTAATATCTAATAACATGTCTTTAGGACGTGAAAAGAAAATTAAAAGGAATATGCTGATAAATACATTAAAAACTAAGCGTATGAGATGTGGGAGACATAAACTGAAAGGTGAATATTTAATACAGCACAAAGTGATTGAAACTGTAGACTCATTTAAGGACCTGGGTATATGGGTAGATCCAGCTATGAGTTTTTCTAATCACATCAACCAATTGGTTAATGATAGTTATAGAACTATATGTTGCACAAAAAGATTTATAAAGCCTAGGAAATAAAACATGATGAAGTTGATGTTTGTTAGTACATTAGACACAACCTTGAGTATGGAATAACAATATGGAAACCCTATAGGAAAACAAGCATGAGTAAAATGGAAAGAGTACAGCAGAAATATACCAAGGGCATTCATGGATGTGAAAAATTAACTTATCATGAAAGACTAAAATATCTGAACTTGTACAGTGTCTCTTACAGATATCTAAGAGGAGATCTTATTCAGGTATATAGGGCATTTAGCGACAACTACCTCTGGGAATGTTTGGGGTTATCAACAAGTACTAGAGAATCATCAAACCACCTATGTAGAAGATTCTATAGGAATTAGAAGTGTATTCATTGGTTCTCTGACAGAGTAGCTGATGCATGGAACAGACTACCAAATTACACTAAAGCAAGTACTAGTTTAGATATTTTTAAGAACAGCCTGGACACCTATTATGGGACCAAGTGTTTTGGTATATTCGCAAGCTAGAAGGTCATTAATGACCTTGATTGAAATATTTGCATGTATATGTAAGGAAGTGTCTGTCAAAACATACATGTACTCAACAAGGACACATAACATCTATGTGGGCCAGACTTCATCTGGGAAATGAATTGGAACACCATGACCTGAGAGGTAGCAACACTAACCAATATATCACTGTGACACCAAATGAACAGAAGATTGTAAAATGCTGTTCAATATGCCAAGCTAGCACCGAGCAAAGCACAAGTTTGTTTATTACCAAAAGCATCCTAGATAAATATTAGCATCAACTTCCATTAGGTGTTTAAGAAAAGAGACTACTTAGAAGTTCTGATAGATAAGTCTTTTGGAGTCGCAGTTGTGCAGCCTTCTACAACTGCATCAGTCAGTCCTTGACACAACTTCTGCAATACCTGGACTAGCAGCCAATATCAATACCAGCAAAGATGTTACCCTACCTTCAACAGCTCATCATTCAAACAGTGTTGTGACAAAGAAGAAATGGTGAATAGGCGAGTGCCTCTAACATGGTCACATACAAATATTTGGTGTAGAGATTCAGGCTTGATGAAAAGAAAACCTTAAATGTTGAACAGTATGGTAAGATATCATAAACATTATATACATCCAGCTAAAGAAGAAACTCCAGTCAACTTAATCTTTAAGTATTAATTTAGAAAGAAAGTTATTTCTAGTAGTGAGCAAAGGGAAAGGCATGGTGAGTTGGTAATAAATGAGATACTGAATAGATGCACAAAAGGAAGACATGTGGAGAAACAAAGTGAGAAAGGCCACAAAATGTCCCTCCCAAATGGACGGTCTGTTCCATTCATGTGAGAAAAGAAATATAAGCTTTATATAGTTCTCATGACATATTTTGCATTTCTTCAACCAGTTAATGAAGAAGGCTTTGCCAAATCCATGGAAAGGTGTATGGATAATAATTCTTCATACACATAGCCATATAGATGTTTTATTTAGTTTCAGACCTACTTCCTTGTTGTGCACACAGTGAAACATTGTGAATGGAGAGGGGTATATTCACTGTCATCTAAATACCTGGAATTCTAAGGGCTACTATGTTATGCACAACATGGTTTTAGAGCATAATTTGTTATGGACACCATTTTGTTAGTTCCGGTGACACTGTCTTAAAGATATCAGACAAAAGTTGATATCTCCTATGGCAGATGCAGTTGATATGCAACTCTGAAGACTGTGGATCATAATAGGCATGGGGTTGAATCTGGAAAGGTATGTCTATAAGACAATTGTGACAGACAGGAGTGGCTAAACCAAAGAATGAAGATATAGTCACATTTTTTACTTTTGCTGTGGTGCTTGTGATTGTGTACTCTACATTGTGTAACTAGACAGGTGGCTGGTTTGAGTCTGTTACTAGTATGAGTGTGTGTGTCTGCAGTACTAGATAGGACAGGCATCACCCTCAACCTGCTGTGGATGCTCCCACTCAAGAGAAACATGTAATTGATTACAGTGCACCCTTTGACATGTATCTGACCAGGCATATATAGGATATATAATTATCAACCACGGGATGGGTAAGAATGTAAGATCAATCTATAACTAAATGGGATAGGTTATTTTGAGCACAAAAAGGGAAACTGGTTAGGCTTAAAATGGCCCAAAAGGGCAGGTAACCTAGTACTTACCCATGAACCTATGAACTTATGAATACAGTATATAAATAACATGTCCTGTGAGGACCTCTGCAAAGCCCTGTCCTTGTACTTAGTTTCCTACAGACTGCTTATGGGCAGACTATACCTAACCTACAAAGCATTCTCTGATTCAGCCTTGATGGATCTGCTACACATTCACAAAACAAACAGCACTAGAATTATATGATCTGAAGATCTAAACCTCACTTGTGATATAAGCAAAACATTTTGGAGGGACAGGTACATGTCTCAGAGATTACCCCTTGTCTGGAACAGACTCTCCATTTATGTGAAGAAGAGCTCTTCACTAAGCCTATTCAAATGCAATTTGGACCAATGGATGAGGAATCACAGATTCACTCCTGTCTTGTCACCTGTGTCCCTTACGGACAAGAGTGTCTTGCAGATGCCCTAAGACACAGGCATATACCAAAGCTGTTCTAATCTGTGAACACTGATAAATGAGAAAATCAGGGCAGGAATGGCTAGGCTTAAAAAGGCTCTAGGGCCATTAGCCTAGTAACCTCCTATGACCCTATGCTAGTGTGTTTTTCTTATGTTTGTCAGTAATTAAGCTGATCATGAATGTTTCACCAGTGGTATAAACATGCCCAGGTAAATAACTCAGGCTGTGATTTCACAGTTATTGGTCAGGGCTTTCTCAAAAGGCACAGTACAGTGTATGTGTCAGACTTACCCAGCATAGAGAGATATATCTTGTGGCTTAGGTTTTGAGTTCTCTTCAGCAGCATTATTTATTTTATTTTATTGCTACTTTGAATTTGTTAACCAGTAGTGCACTGATCCCACTGGGCCTATATCAGTCTCCACCTATGGCAAATACAATAGACACATTACACCCAGAGTAAATGAAGAAATGCAATATGTACATATATAATATCAAAAGTAAATATCATATTTGGCTTGAGTGCATAAAGGCAATACAAAAATGACAATAAATACAGAGCACCTGACAAAACACAATAAAAATTCACAATCAAAAATAAAGCCAGAGGAAAAAAGGGAATGAAGAGGTTAATTTATGTGACCAGAAAAATAGATGTTATAATTATACTGTCAATATAGCAATGGTTATATTACTGAATACATGACAGTACTGTAACAACAAGCATGTCCTACAACTTTTACACAATGCAAGGATGGTTTACCCAGAGGCACAATTTCGAATGACTAATGCATATGTAGGTTGGTGTATGTACTGCAGGCATACATTCAGTCTGACGTCAATGCATTATAAAATATGTCCTATATTTTCTATACAGTGCAAGTCAGTGAATTAATCAGTACAAAAAAATTAAATTCAAGGGCTGCAGACTCACATTATTTGTGCAATACAAGAAAACTCTTCCAGGGAAGAATTACCAGTCCTAGAACTGATGATTACCTATAAACTGTATACATGTGCTTTGCTTTGTATACTGTATTTAAATACATTGCATTCCAGTGCCATTTTCTTCTTCATGTTCTGGGAAATAAATGTGATGAAAGATACATTATGATCGTGTGTGTGTGTGTGTGGGTGTGTGGGTGTGTGTGTGTGTGTGTGTGTGTGTGTGTGTGTGTGTGTGTGTGTGTGTGTGTGTGACAACCATGCCCTGGCCCAGCAATCAAGGAGCCTGAATCCTCACCACTAACACCAGGGAGGTCGTGTCCTAGAAGAGGAAAGGATAACTAATACACACAGTAAAGTACAATTCCCCTTAAGTGCACACAGAGATCACAGTCAGTCTGGGGCTGGTTGCTCCCTTGCTCTCCAGGTCCCCAATAAGACTCCCTACTGGCACAGCTATAGGGTCCAGATCTCTGCCCAGATGGCAAGCTAACCTCCAGTACCCTCTCTGTCCCACCAGTGCTTCATGTCCCTGCCCAAGTAGCTGACACACACCCACACTTTGAGATAAGCATTTATACAACTTCAAAGACACTCCTGAGAAAGGCTGACACAGATTCTACAGCTGTGCCCCCTTACCCAGACTATACAGTAGTAATTACTGCCACCACCAGCTAATATTATCAGCTACCCAAAGGCCCTTGAAAGGGTGTTCAATTATTACTGTGCAATGCAATATTATTATCCAATTGGTAATGTGACTATTCAGTCAAAGGCTTATTAGAGTGGCCTATTACGATAACCTCTATAAATATGCAATGTACTCTAGAGCCTATCTCTACACAAACCAGCCACAGGTAAAGGGTTTTAAAATATTTAATAATAAATAATTAAAACACAAGACAATGCTACAACACCACACAGATATCTAAGAGTTCGGAGATCACACATAAACTTAAAATAATACAGTAGGACAGGTCTGATGTCAAAGAAAAACACAATCTAACCTTCTAATCTTAAGCTATTCTTAAGAGAAAACATAGTGCTATAATCCTATGTACAGCATAAGCAGTACTGGGGTTGATGGTCCAAGACAAAATGCTTCTAGACTCTCTCTCAACAATAGTTTTTAAAACACTAACAAACTGCTCTGCTAAGGCCCTCCCAAATTACATCATTTTGACACTTAGGTTTTCCCAGTATTCACATTACATCATTTTGACACTTAGTCTGGAGTTCCCAGGCAAACAAACTGCATTATTTAGCAAGCTAACACCTGCTCAGGAAACTATAACACTAAAAGACATTTCACATGTATACTCTAATAATTATTCCTTAAGTTAAGACAATAGAAATAATGTGTTCAGCCAGACACTTCGGCACCATTTTTTTAGATAATTGTAACTTCAAAGAACATTTGAAATGCTTGGCTTGATTTTCCCTACAGCAGATGGCAATGTTGCAACAGTCTTGAAGTTCACATTTTATAGTGTTTTCTTTATTTAAAAACACAAGCCTGTATTTTACATTTATTTATACAAATGATAGAATTATGTATCAAATTCTATTTGACTAGGCTGGCAGCCTTATTCCATCTTTCCCCAATCTTCACATCTCTTCCCCCCTTGGAGTATTCATGCTAGTTTTTCAAGTGACCCTTGAGAAATGTCGTTTAAGAGGATTAGGTCTATCTGAGTGTACCTCACCCCATTCCTTGTCTTGAGAGCCCATCTGCTTTGGCATTGCTACTCCCACTGTGGTGCTGCACTGACATATCATATGCTTGCAACCTCAGGCTCCATCTTAGCAATTTGGCATTTTGCTGACTAGCTCTGTTCAACCATATTAGAGGGTTGTGATCTGTCATTACAGTTAATTTTCTTCTACACAGATAAGGTTGAAGTTTCTGCAATGCACACACTATAGCTAGACATTCCTTTTCTACAGCTGCATAGCATTCCTCGCTGGGTTGGAGCCTATGACTAAGATAAACCACTGGGTGCTCTTCTCCCCCTGAAGAAATCTGGCTAGGTACAGCCCCCACCCCATGGTTCAAAGCATCCACCTGTACAACACATACTTTGCTGTAATCTGGACTGGCTAGCACAGGGAGTCCTCCCAAAGCTTTTTTAAGCTTCTGAAATGCCTGCTCACATGCTGTGGTCCACACAACCTTATCTGGCCAGCTCTTCCTTGTCAGGTCTGTGAGGTTAGCAGCTATGGTACAATAACTGTGGATGAACTTTCTGTAGTACACTGCTATCCCTAAGAATGCCCTCACCTGCTTTTTGGTAACAGGTGCAGGCCATGCCTGAATAGCTTCCACTTTGGCAGGTTCTGGCCTTATCTTACCACTCCCCACTCTATGTCCTACGTAGGAGACCGCTGCCATACCCACCTGACATTTTCTCAGCTTAATGGTCAACCCTACCCTCTGTAGTCTGACCAGCACCTCCCTGCCATGCTAAAGGTGCTCTGGCTGGGAATGGCTGTTGATGGCAATCTCATTCAGGTAAGCAAGGGCAAACCCTCCTGCTCCTGCTAGGATATTATCCACCAGCCTCTGGAAAGTCATTGGGGCATTCTTCATCCCAAAGGGCATCTTTGTGAACTCGTACAAGCCAAAAGGAGTCACAAAGGCTGACTTCACTCTAGCACTGGGAGTCAAGGGCACCTGCCAGTAACCCTTGGTAAGATCAATGGTTGTAAGATACTTAGCCCCACCCAGCTGCTCTAGGGCCTCATCTATCCTAGGCATGGGATAAGCATCTGACTCTGTGTGACTATTTAATTTCCTGTAATCCACACAGAACATGGTGCTGCCATCCTTCTTTGGCACCAACACCACTGGCGAGGCCCAGGGACTGTTGGACTCTTGAATCACCCCTAGTTCCAACATCTCCTGTACCTCCTCCTGCAGAGTCTGTTTAACTCTCACAGGCACCCTATAAGGGGCCTGCCTAATAGGCCTTTGGGGTCCTGTATCCACCTGGTGCTGCACCAAGTGGGTGCCCCCTGGTTTCCCAGTGAACATGTCCCAAATTCCTGCAACACTGCTCGGATTTCTCGAACCTGGGTAGGAGATAGCTGCTGGGACATTGCTACCCCTTCCACTGAGGTGTCAGCCCAAGCCTCACTGAGGAGATCAGTCCCCAGATCTCCATCAGACTCCTCCTGCAATCCACTGCAAATACTCAGCACAAGGGCCTCCCTATCATGGTAATGTTTCATCATGTTAACATGGTGCAATTTGTGCCCCTGCCATCTGCCTAGCACTTCCACCATGTAATTAACATCACTTACCTTTCTTACCACCCCAAGCTGCTTGCAGCTTGTTGTGTCTGACAGGAATGAGAACCATTACCTGCTGCCCCACAGCATATTCTCTAGCTCAAGCATTCCTGTCATATCACACCTTTTTTTGTTGTTGGGCTTCTGCCAGGTTCTCCTGGGCCAAACCCATGAGTTCCCTGAGCCTTGTCCTGAAGTTTAGAACGTATGCCACAACAGACTCCTTGTGAGACTCACACTCACCTTCCCACTCATCTCGAATTAAATCTAGAGGTCCCCCCACCCTATGCCCATACAACAACTCAAAGGGTGAAAAACCTGTGGATTCCTGGGGAACCTCTCTGTAAGCAAACAACAGATGGGGCAAATATTTGTCCCACTCCCTCTTAAACTGATCTGCAAATGCCCATAGCATGGACTTGATTGTAGAGTTTAACCTCTCAACATAACTATTAGTCTGGGGATGGTAGGGAGTGGTCTTCATGTGGTTCACCCCACAGGACTTCCACAGACAAGCCAGCAGGTCTGACATTAAATTGGCACCTCGGTCAGTCAGTATTTCTTTTGGGAACCTACCCTGCTGAAAATCTCTAACAAAGCATTTGCCACCTACACTGCCTCAATGGAGGACAAGGCCACTGCCTCAGGGTATCGTGTAGCATAATCCACTACCACTAGGATATGCTTTTTCCCTGTGGAACCTGGGGTACTCAGAGGACCCACAATATCCATAGCTACTCTCTGAAATGGCTCCTCAATCACAGGCAAAGGCAACAAAGGAGCTCTCACCTTGTCTCCTGCCTTGCCTGCCTTTTGGCACTGCTCACAGGTCCTGCAGTACCCTGTTACATCTCTGGAAATTCCAGGCCAGTAGAGGTTTTGCATAATACACCTCTTTGTATGTTTTATGCCCATATGACCTGCAAAGGGAATATCATGGACTATGGCTAGAAGCTCCAGACAGTCAGCTCTAGGCTCTAACAACTGCTGTACTCTTTCACCTTCTAGTCCTCCCTCAGGGGTCCACTCTCTGTTTAGTAACCCTTTGTCACAGTATACAGATTCCCCCTTCCCTTGAGATTCAGATGCCTCCCTAGCTACCTGCCTCAGACCTTGCAATGTAGGGTCTGAGAGTTGAGCCTGTCTCAACTCTCTCCTTGTAGCCCTTCCCAGCTCCACTTCCACAGGAAATCTGGCATCCTCTGACAGTGGTGCCTCACAGTCTGCCTGGGTACTACTACTCACCTCTACCTTTGCAGTTACCTTGTCCAAGGGAACATCAGTACCCACAAGCAGCTGTGGCTCACATTCAGTCTAACTGCTACAGCGTAGCTCACTCCCTGAAGTAACCACCTAAGCAGTCCTGGCTGCAAGTCTGCAGTCTTTCTGGATCTCCCCCAGGCTACCAGACCCACATGCTTGTCTCCTAGCCTCACTGCATGTAACTGCATGAGTACATAGTACTGCCTCATCCAAATCCTTCCCTTTCAGGACATCTGCATGATGGTAGTTCTGCACCCCTGTTGTCTCAAGACAACCCACTGTTGGCATTTTGTATTTCCCACTTACTGGCTCCCTCACCTTTGGTTCCCCTCCTTGCCTCCATGGACACCTGTATGCCACATGGCCCCACTGGTTGCATTTAAAACATTTCACACTAGGTCCTGGATGTGTACCTGGACTAGTAGGTTCCCCTGCTACTGGCAGATTCTGTTGGGGCAGTCTGTGCTGCACATCATGGGTTCCCTTAGACCCATGAGCAGTAATGGGGGTCCTGTGCAGGGCTGCCCTGCTGGCCAGGTATATGTCTCCATTTTTCCCCAACTCAACTGAAGTAGCACATTGTCTATCAGCTAACCAGATCCTTAGGTTTTCAGGCAAAGTGCTAAGGGCTTGTTCCCTCAGCAAAAGGTCTGCCAGCCCTTCAAAAGTGGTGACCTGACATCCACTCACCCAGCTATAAAAATAAGTGCTCAGTTCAACAACATATTCACATACATTTTCATCTGCCTTGCATCTATGCTCATGAATTTTTTTCCTATACATTTCAGGTGTTAGCTTAAAACATTGTAACAGACATTTCTTTACAGTAGTATAATCAAAACAAACAGAGTCAGGCATTTGTGATTTACAAGTTACAGCTTTCCCATGGAGTAAGGGGGTCAGGAACCATACCCAGAGCCTTTGGTCAACACTATACTGCTTACAAACCCTTTCAAACATGTGAATGAAACTATCAAAATTATCCCCCTCTTTAAACTGTGGAAGAAATTTACTGATCTGTTGTTCTTCTGGGGTCCAGTTACTCCCCTCCCCATTACCTCCATGACTCTGGCAAAGAGTCAGCATTTCCCTCTCATGCTTCCTCTGATGCTCCTTTTCTTCAGCTTCTATCTCCAAACTCCTGACCTCCAACTCAAGTCTCTTTAGCTCCAGCTGGATTTTTAAGTCCACTGCAGAAAGGTTGAGCTGTCCATTCAGCGAGGATATTGTATCTCCACTGCCAGTCTGATTGTCCTTCACAGAAAGGTTGAGCTGTCCATTCTCCAAGGATATTGTATCTCCACTGCCAGTCTGATTGTCCTCCTGGATGCTGTTTTCTGATGCAGCTGTAACCAAGGCTGCAATCTGATCTGCCTTAGGTTTCCATGCACCAGTCCCCTAGCCTGGCACATCTCCATCAGCTGGCTCCTTGTCAGCTTTCCATACTCCTGTGCTGACATGCTGCCTGCTCACCCTGACTAAGCTAACAAAAGAAATAAAACAATTGTGATCTGAACTCTGAGTATACACTGCGTGACAGATTTAGAGTACAAAACACTTCCAGAGATCACTGTACGTAAGCTACAGGGTTCACTCTACCCACACCACTGCCAAACACTAGTGAGAATATCTTATCCCAACCACTGCCACCACTTGTGAAGACCGTGCCCTGGCCCAGCAATCAAGGAGCCTCAATCCTCACCACTACCACCAAGGAGGCTGTCTCATAGAAGAGGAAAGGATAACTAATACACACAATAAAGTACAATTTCCCTTAAGTGCACACAGAAATCACAGTCAGTTTGGGGCTGGTTGCTCCTTTGCTAAGACTCTCCACTGGCACAGCTATAGGGTCTAAATCTCAGCCTAGCTGGCAAGCTAACCTCCAGTACCCTCTCTGTCCCACCAGTGTTTTGTGTCCCTGCCCTGGTAGCTGACACACACCCACACTTTGAGATAAGTATTTATTCAACTTCACAGACACTCCTGGGAAAGGCTGACACAGATTCTCCAGCTATGCCCCTTTACCCAGACTATACGGTAGTAATTATTGCCACCACCAGCTAATATTATCAGCTACCCAAAGGCCCTTGGAAGGGTGTTCAATTATTACTGTGCAATATTATTATCCAAATGTTAATGTGACTATTCAGTCTAAGGCTTATTAGAGTGGCCTATTACGATAACCTTTATAAATATGCAATGTACTCTAGAGCCTATCTCTACACAAACCAGCCACAGGTAAAGGGTTTTAAAATATTTAATAATAAGTAACTAAAACACAAGACAATACTACTACACCACACATATATCTAAGAGTTCAGGGATCGCACAGAAACTTAAAATAATACAGTAGGACAGGTCTGATGTCAAAGAAAAACACAATCTAACTTTCTAATTTTAGCTATTCTTAAGAGAAAACACAGTGCTATAATCCTACTTACAGACATAAACAGCATAAGCAGTACTGGGGTTGATGGTCCAAGACAAAATGCTTCTAGTCTCTCTCTCAACAATAGTTTTTAAAACACTAACAAACAGCTCTGCTAAGGCTCTCTCAAATTACATAATTTTGTCAGTTAGGTTTTCCCAGTATTCACATTACATCATTTTGACACTTAGTCTGGAGTTCCCAGGCAAACAAACTGCATTATTTAGCAAGCTAACACCTTCTCAGAAAACTACCACACTAAAAGACATTTCACATGTATACTCTAACAATTATTCCTTAAGTTAAGACAATAGAAAGAATGTGTTCAGCCAGATGCTTCGGCACCATTTTTTAGATAATTGTAACTTCAAAGAACATTTGAAATGCTTGGCTTGATTTTCCTTACAGCAGATGGCAATATTGCAACAATCTTGAAGTTCACATTTTACAGTGTTTTCTTTCATTTAAAAACACAAGCCTGTATTTTACATTTATTTATACAAATGATATAATTATGTATCAAATGCTATTTGACTAGGCTGGCAGTCTTTGCCCATCTTTCCCCAATCTTCACAATATATATATATATATATATATATATATATATTTATATGGGTCTGCTTCAGTAGACTGAAATTACACTTAATCAAAACTAACTTTACCAAGACGACATCAGTGAAGTTTGAATAAACGGAAGCTAACATTCAACGTAAAAACACACATCAGTATGTCAAATCAACCCAGGTGGGGGGTGCCACACCCCCCCAAACTAAATACACCATCTCCTGGATTGCACTACAGTGGGGAAAAGGGCAAATCCCCCCATGCTGGCTAAGTGCTTCCATTCCCTGTAAAAGAATGTGGCAATGTGAAGCTTCGGTTTATTCGAACTTCGGTGATGTCATCTCGGTAAAGTAAGTTTCGATTAACTGTAATTCTGGTCTACTGAAATTCATCATGAACTACTTATTTTTACCAGGATCTAATCAGTGGTCCTGCCTCCTCAAGTTCTATCACGGGGAATAAGACCTGCTCCCCTGCAGAATCTGTGGTAACATTTGAAGTATACTTTCACTGGATCAAGTGTTGATGACTAGCTTGGGATGCATTGTGAGCTGGTGATACGCAGCGTGATGAACTGTTATACAATTTTATGTTAGGAAATGAGCGAAATGACGCTCGAAATACATTTAATAATTGAATTGTTTTATGAAGGGGCAAATATTAACCCCCTCCCCCAACACACAGATCTGGGAAGTAATAGGTATTCTCATGCATATGGCTATGATTCAGAATGTTAAAATGAAATTTGTAGAATGCAGTTACCCTAAAGGAAATGAGCAAAATGACTATCAAAAAACATTTAATAACTGAATTGCTTTATGAAGGGGGCAAATATTAACCTCCACTCCCCCCAACACACAGTCCCAGGAAGGAAGTATGCGCCCTAGCTTGAACTACAATATATTTTAGATCAGTGCTTATCTCAAGGAAGGGTGAGACTCCACAAGCAGCAATTTCACCAAATGCGTTTTAGTTGATTTACTTTAAGAAAGGCATCATTCAACAAAGTGCAGTTTGATAAGGCATCAGGCAGCCCAGATTTATTATTGCTAAACATAACTGGTTCAGAAAAACATTTTAATAGAGTTAGGCATGTTTAAGAGCTTTGTTACATAAAAGTATTTCATTAAATGTTCTGCTATGGTGTTACCCAAATAAGTAATTTGGCTTGCTGCATAAAACTACTGTGTGGTTTCACGTGAATGCAGTTATATCTGCGGATAAAATAAAAATGAGTTGGGGGGGGGATGAAAGATTTCTTTGTCTGGTGATGTACTGATGTGAAGGAACGCATTGGAACCAGTTAGCATATTCAAATGCAGTTTATAGTTCACATTTTCATGCAGTTTTCCTTACCCTGGAATTCAGGCCTATAGACTCAACAGATTAATGGATATGTATGCTGTGATTTTAATAAAATATTTCTGTTGGTTCTGGGTTTGCATTTGGAACAAGTAATGCATGACATGATTAACTGACATCCCTAAGGTCATGTAATATGCAGGCATCTCTATGGAGAGTGAAAGCTATGTTGCCTGATTGAATGTTATGTGTTTTAACTGCTAGCATGCGCTGTGTTCATTCAGACTTACCATGTGACTCAGAAACAACAAATGATCCTGCAGACAGGTGTCCAAGCTTGAGATTAATATTAGAATATGATTTTTTTCATATGAGTTGTAACTGCCCACCTGGCATACATCAAGTTATAAGCCGTAAACAGATTTACAAAATGCAGCAGCAGACTGAGAGAGTATAATGCAGATATCCTACTCTGTGGGATTTATAATACTTGTTTCCCCTGAGAAGCAGTAATGTGCAGAACCTATGTGCCTGGGAAGGAAGCCTTAACTCCCACCACTTTAAGCTCCTGGCTTTTCATGTTCTTTAAATCAACAACTAGGATTTTAATGGGGTGTGCTAAGAAATCTTAAGGAGTGCTTGATTCCCATTAAAGTTCAAGGAGCAATCCAGAATAAAAGGTGTTTGTGGAATTATTAAAACATTTTCTGCAGTTCAGTACAACACTGTTATAGACAATGCAGTATAACCTTTCACATACAGCTGTCATGCTAAATGAATAATGAAACATTTGAAAACAGAGCAAAAGTTCTGCAGTACATGGTGCTTTTACAAATTGTCAGGAAATGTTATACAAATTCAACTAATTAAACGCAATAAAAACCTGCTTGTGAAAAGTAAAATAAGAAGAGGAAAACAATCAGTATAAAATGTTTGCCAGGAACATTTTGTTCTGAAGGTGGGTAAGAATATTTCTGAACGTAAAAGTGACGCTTGAGAGGTCATATTTATTTCGGCATTACTGGACAAGTATATTTTCTTGGCAAAGGTTGCATTAACTATTGAATGCATAGAATTTGTTGTTGAAGAAGAAGGGATATTTTCCTTCTTCTGTTTTACATCTCTGCTTCCTCTTTTGAATTTTACAAAATTATTAGAGTACCTTGCAGACTTTTTCATTTTAGTTTAAAGCCGATGTACTTATGAACAGTGCTGATTTGTGGGACCTCCTCTCTAACCTATGCTGGTCTGGTGTATTGGTTTGATTCTATATAGTTGAAGGCTTTATTATACTGCACAGCCTTTGTTGGCAACATGCTTTTCATCTCTTAGTGCAGGATATCTGGCAAAGGCAAAAATAGTGAGGTAGGGAACAAAGGCCCAAAACAGGGATCATACCTCTCATCCTCTTAGTACAAGAAATCTGGACAATAACAAAATGGGGGGACAAAGAACTAAAAATAGGGACAGATTTTAAATACTGCTCTTAGAAACTTAAAAAGTTGCTAGAGTAACAGGGTTTGTGTTGACATACATTTTCTGAAGGATTTGAAGTCTGAAACTCAAATGTATGCCATTATTTAGTGACTTCAATCCTCAGATCATCCCAGTGATTTCTCAGAAAACCACAAATTTTATGAGGAATAGACCAAAAATAAGAGGCACAAATCTGGACATTCTGCAAAAAACTGGAGAGTTGAGAGGTATGATAGGGATAGATTTTAAATATTGCTTTTATAAACATAGAAAGTTGCTATAATAAAAATTTTGTGTTAGCACACAGTTTCTGAAGGATATGGAGTCTGAAACCTAAATGTCTGTCATTATTTAATTACTTCAGCCCACAGCGATTTGCCAGAATACCACAAATTTTATGAGGAACAGACTAAAAATATGAGGAAAAATTTGGACAATCTGCTAAAATCTGGACATTTGAGAGATATGGTTAGCAACACAGTATAAACAAGCTGTGCAACAGGGGCAGGACATTATAACAAATCAATGTTAACTTGTTGATTTTCTAATAGCACAAAAACTTTCCATATATTATAGTCATTTATACGGTAATATACAAAGGCCTTAGTTTTATAACGATTGCACTGAAGTTTAAAGAATAATGAGTTGCTCTCTAGGAGTTCGGATTGATGCAGGAACAAGTCCTGTTAGCACAGAGATGATTAATAAGTGTGTTTTTTGAAGAGAAGGCTAAGGGTGGTTTGTCTGACAGTCTGTTGGAGGTTATTTCACTGTTTTGTTGTTTAATTGACTTTCCAAAGTGATCGTCCATGAATGGGACATACTGAAGGAATACACTACTTAAGGGAAAATTATATGTCGGATCATGAAATTTGATTACTGAGTAGTGACAGGCCATTTGCCTGGGAAATGAAAACCTAAACAGGGTTTTTGTAGGTGTGACATGGTAAAATTTATCTGAGCTCAAGCCATTGTAAGTACCTGACAGAAACACAATGATGTATTTCAATGGGATACTCTGGGACAAATTTAACAGTTTAGCTTTTGGTTTGCACACATTCATTTAACTGGCAGCTCCATGGCACAGAGGAAGAAAACCTTGGCTACCAGGACAACCTGTGGTTGGTTAGTTGCACAGAAGATGTTGGAGCTGACTGCAATAGAATTGGAATAAGTGGTTGATGCCAACTCACCCCTCTTGGGAAATGGAGATGATTTGTGTCATTGTGAGTCTAATGCCTATTACACAGCAGGTGTATGACCACAGAAGTAGAGGCCATAGTGGATCGGTACTGGAGTGATAGGAGGTATGGCATCTGTGGTTGTGTACATGCTTCCTCTGTGACAACCAGTTGCAGAAATCATAAGTCACTGATGGGGAGGAAGTTAAGTGATGGTACACTCTGTACAATCACAGACAGCTAGTCCCAACCACACAACTCTCAGCTCTGAGGAGAATGAAAAGTCTAGTAGGGCTTCTGCCCTGGCTAAGGGATATATAGACCATACATCCCTCACCACTGGTGTAGAACAAATGGGCCATATGGCCCTCACCCCGGGTGATGAACAAATGGGCCATATGGCTCTCACCCCAAGTAATGAACAAATGTGCCATATGGCTCTCACCCTGGGTGATGAACAAATGGGGCATATGGTTCTCACCCTGGGTGATGAACAAATGGTCTATATGGTTCTCATCTGGCCAAGGAAGAAATGGGCTACATGATGCTCACCCTGGGTAATGAGCAAATGAGCCATACAGCTCTCACCCTGGCCAAGGAAAAAAATGGACC
Source organism: Protopterus annectens (assembly GCF_019279795.1). Taxonomy (NCBI): domain Eukaryota; kingdom Metazoa; phylum Chordata; order Ceratodontiformes; family Protopteridae; genus Protopterus; species Protopterus annectens. The sequence goes on from NC_056731.1 coordinate 64,651,428, forward strand.
ATATGGCTCCCACTCTGGGGGAGGAAGAAGTGGGTCATATGTTTCTCATCCTGAGTGAGGAACATGTGCTTGACTCTTGCCCCCTAACAAAGGAGCAGGTATGTCAAGTGGGTGGATCATCTTCAGGTAAAGTGCTGGGATACATGGGATTTCCAATCAGATCAAAGATAATACATGAAAGTCATAGAATAACATCATTATTGTCATACACTTTTAAGCAGATGTAATTGCATACACATAGTAACACTGTCATGAAGACTATACAGTTTTTTAAACAGTTACAGTTACAGCATAATGCATGTAGAACTTATGATGAAACTGGGGATTTTTTGGGGGGGTTATGTGACTTCATTGCAATGGAAGCACAAAACCATCTGACTCCTAGTGTCAACCTCAGCTCAAACTTGAGGATCAAAAAAAAAAGTTCTTCTCAGAGTTGAAGAACATTAAAAAAATTCCTTTGATCTTGCATATGCTGCTTGCTAAAACTCTAACAAGCAGCTTGCTACACTTATTACCACGCACACTTTCCTAGGTGCCCAGTTAGGCTATAAATGTTGTATCAGCATTCCTTTCGGAAGCCATGATATCATTGCAGAAAAAAATACTGCAAGTTCCTGACCTTCTGCACCTGTCACTCTTGCTCCCTAACATCTTGTGAAGGGGGTAGCTACTTCCTTCACCCTGCTGTAATCATGGCTCTAAGGAAGCACATAACAGTTTGTTTGTTTGAATAAGAAGACTTATTCTGAGTGAAACTTAGGAAAGGATATAATAAATATTACGTGTGTAGGGTTATAGCCCAAATTTTGGGGGCAAGAATGGAGAAAAAAATGCTGTATAGTTTTCAGTGAGTGGCCTGAAGTGTGGAATTATGTGCTGGGAGGGATTTAAGTTGGTAATAGATGATTTTGTTACACAATCGACTTGCCAGGAGGGTGAATGAGTTAAGGTTAGTGAAATGTAAACTAGGTCTGCTACAAGTAGAATTGTTTTGAGTTCCAAAGGTAACCATTTTAATTGTGTAAAATTACTTTTCCAGGGCCTCCCTCATCTAGTGACTGACAGGTGCTTTAGAGGTAGAGAGAGAAACAGAGATAGGGGTGGGGTTAGCTAGTTAGGAGGAAGTCCACAACTGTAGGGGCAAGCCTTAAATAGGAAGGAGAGGGAGCAGACCTAAAGGCAGCAAGTAAGAAGGTCAACCATCTTTTCAAGGTGGTCAACTTAAATAAGCATGCCTGTGCAGGGTGTTTCCTAATATTCTGGTCTCATTTCACCCATTGGTGTTCAAGTGTGGATGATTTCACCAAAGCTGAAGGTAGGCATAGCCAAAAGAATTTAAAAAATGGCTTACAGATTCAGGCTAAGTGAAAGGAGGTGAATACAAGAGATAACTAGTGTACTAATTTCCTTGGTAATTCTTGGAGTTATCTGTAAGTACTATTAGCTCAGAATTAAAGCCCTAACATGGGAAATGAATAGGCTGGACTCAATCTCACCCACCAGCTATAAATGGCAATGCTTTCATGATATATAATAATATAATAACATATAAAATAACATTTAAAAAACTGTTTAATCTTGCAGTATAATAATGGATGAGCTGAAAGTGAACTGAGAACATAGCTACTAATGAAATGTGGTAGGCTGTACCCTTAAGTTGGTAGTTAGTACAAAGAATTAAGGCTGCAAGCAGCTAATAGGCTGTAACCCATAGCCCTAGGCATAACATAATTAGTTTTTAACTAACTATTTGGTGACCCCAGAGCTTAAAATAAATGCAGATACATTGTCTGCATTTATATTCCTCCCGGCAAGAATGATAATACTCTTGAAAATATCTTACATTGGCTAGCTTCTAACTATCCCCAAGAAACCATTGTCTTGGGGGACTTTAACATTGATTGGAACACCTGTTCCTCTGAAACTCCCTCCACCCATTTAAACCTCCATGGGTTTACTCAGATCATTGCCACCCCCACCAGATTTAGCAAAAATAGTGCCAAAGATAGTATCCTTGATTGGATACTTATTAACAGCCACCCCCAAAAGTACAAGTCAGGTACATTACCCGATGATCTAAGTGATCACTGCCTTACCTATATTAATAGGCGCAAAGCCAACATTCCCAACCAGCCCACCTATAAAACTATAAGAAACGTCAGGAATTTTAACCTTGACAGTTTCCAAAATTAACTCAAAGCATGTAATTGGAATGTCTTGAAACGACTCTCATTACAAGAAGCAGTTGAGTATTTCAATACCAGATTTCTGGCTATCCTTAACCACCATGCTCCTACCTGTACCATTGGTGTAAAAGCCACAGTTGCACAGTGGCTATCTAAAGAAACAAAAAACAAAATTAAACTAAGAAGCAATGCCTGGGCCAGGTGGCATGTTACGAAAGCCTCTATGGACCAAGTAAGATATCGGCAGCTAAGGAATCAGACCAAAACATCTGTCATTCTAGACAAAAAAAAATCACTACACCCTCCTACAACAAAAACATCAGTTAAAACCTCAAAATTTCCGGGCTGGTATTAACAATCTTCCTCACCCAGGCCATTCTGCCACTCCTACCCCATCAGCTGTCCTTGATAAATCCCCTGTAGAAATTGCAAACAGCTTCAACTCCTTCTTTACTGAAACTATCCAGTCTCTAGCTACCCATCTCACTCCATTGGACACAAACACCAGCTCTGGCACATCAAGCCCTGATCCACCCAGCACCCAACCCACCTTTACTTTTCAAACCATACTTACCAACCTAATCCGGACCTTACTCAAAAAGTTAAAACCTACTACACTAGCTGCCGACCACCTCCCAGCTGAATATCTTCAAAAAGCAGCTGTTGCCATAGCACTTCCCATTTCTATTCTGATCAACAGATCTATCTCAGAAGGATCCAGACCTATACTCATTCTTTCACCACTAGCTAAAATCATTGAAAGATGCATACACAAACAAATCATGCACTTTCTTATTCAAAATGGAAAGCTCGCCGATTCTCAGCACGGTTTTAGGCAATTCCACAGTACCACCACGGCTCTTCTATCTTTCTCTAATGTCATCAGTCTTCATCATAACAACAACAAACTATCTTCAGCACTCTTCTTAGCTCTCTCAAAAGCTTTTGATATGGTCAACCATTAGCTACGGCTCAATACCCTACTAACCATCGGTTTAGACCAACATGCAATACAATGGTTTCACTCCTACCTAAACGGTAGACAGCAGGCTGTCTTATGGCAGAGCAAGCTGTCATCCGAATGTCCTCTAACCCTAGATGTCCCACAAGGGTCCATACTAAGTCCCCTTCTTTTCTCTATCTTTATCAATGATCTGCACACCACCATCACAGCAGCCACCTGCATCCAATATGCAGATGACTCAATGCTAATATGCTCCGTCTCCTCTCCTACACAACTTCTAACCCTCACCCAGACCACTTTCAGCATGATAGAAACATGACTAGCTAATCGCCACCTGCTTCTAAATCCTAACAAAACCAAGCTACTACTTTTCTCCCATAAACATAGAATTTCTCCTCCTTCCTTCAACATCAAATCTACCAATGGCACCATTATCTCCCCTGATGACCATACAAAGCTTCTAGGTGTAATAATAGACAGCAACCTTAAATTTGATAAACATGTAAATCACACTATTAAGTCCGCCAACAAAAAAATTGGCTCCCTGTAAACAGCCAAACCTTTCCTCACCTCCCTAGCTCAGGTAGCTATTGCAAGATCACACCTCCTCTCTACCCTAATGTATACCTCCCCTGTACTCACCAACCTATCCAAAACCGATCTTAACAAATTATGAGGATGTTACAATCATATAGCCAGATTCACTAGTGGCATGGCTTTTAGGACCCACAATTGCCAGAACCTCAAAGCACTGGGATGGCTAGAGTATCCTACCCTTCCACAGTTCAACCAGCTTATAGTAGCACATAAAATACTCCATCAACCTGATAACACCCCGCCCTCAAAAATATTCTCACCCTTCATAGTGAGTCAGGCCATTACACTCAGCTGATAAACTATTGATACTGACCCAAAAATCCAACAACTCAGCAGGTGATGCTATATTTGCCAACTCAGCCAGTAAAATCTGGAATCTACTCCCTACTACCGTTACCAAGGAAACCTCACTACCTCTATTTAAAAGAGAACTCAAAAAATACCTCAAATCTCATTGGCTGTGCTCTTGTTCTAAACCTGACTAACAACTTCACTAATACATGTCTTGCTACCCAACCTGTTGTTTGGCCAAGTATCTATGCCTTATAGCATTTGAATTTCTAAGCATTGTGAATTATAAAATCTGATTGTATTCTATGTTCACATTTTCTGATATGTCTCTGCCAATCAGATGTAAGTCTGAACATTGTGTATATTGATATCTGCCTGTATTCTTTGTCTATATTTTTCTAAACATGTCTGCCTGAGTTTATCACTCAGTGATGTATGTACTGTCTCTTTTTTGGTATGTGGAGCTTTTCTCCCCGGGCCTTGGCTGAAAATGGACATATATCCAGTTGGGCTATCCTGGTCAACAAATGTAAAATAAATAAATAAATAAATAAAATAATCATTTAACCAAACAGTGATTCTAGGCATTGCCCATTAATAAATAAATAATAATAATATCACTTTTAGAAAGGGGGTAAAGGCTTGAGTGGGAATGCTTATTCCAGTGTAAATACAAACCATGATTAGGAACTTACCTCCCACCAACTGCTCCTTACCTGTCTCCCCACTTTCTGTTTACGGCCTTTTATTCCTTCACCTCTGCTGTTGCCTCACGTCAAATCAAGAGTCTACAGCCATTTCAACTGATGTGTCAAGTAGCCTTAGGGAAGCTGACCGAATTATTGTGGTACTGGAAAGTCTCTCAAATGATTGGGGGAGAAGATCTGGGAATGTACAGGCACAGAGTCTGTAAATAAATTTCATCCTGGTGTCTAATTCACTCAGGCCACATGGCATTACAGAATATGTGAACATAGGGTAGCTATTCAAAATCAGCATCTTCTTTCGGCTGTTCCCGTTAGCGGATCACCCATTTCCATTTCTTCCTGTCCTCTGCATCTTGCTCTGTCACACCAACCACCTGCATGTCCTCTCTCACCACATCCATAAACCTTATCTTAGGCCTTCCTCTTTTCCTATTACCTGGTAGCTTCATCCTTAGCATCTTTTTCCCAATATACTCAGCATCCCTCCTCAGCACATGTCCAAACCAATGTAATCTTGCCTCTCTGGCTTTGTCTCCAAGCCTTCCAACCTGGGCTGACTCTCTAATATACTTATTCCTAATCCTGTCCAACCTCATCACACCCGGTGCAAATCTTAACATCTTTAACTCTGCCACATCCAGCTCAAACTCCTGCCTTTTTGTCAATGCCACTGTCTCCAACCCACATAACATAGCTGGTCTCAATACCCTCTTGTAGACCTTCCCTTTCACTCTTACAGGTACTCGTCTGTCACAAATCACTCCTGACACTCTTCTCCACTCACTCCATTCTGCCTGTACTCTCTTCTTCACCTCTCTTCCACACTCACTCTTATTCTGAACTATTGACCCCAAGTACTTAAACTCATCAACCTTCGCCACCTCTACTCCTTGCATCCTCACCATTCCTCTATCCTCCATCTCATTCACGCACATATATTCTGTCTTAGTCCTGCTGACCTTCATTCCTCTTCTCTCTAGAGCATATCTCCATCTCTCCAGGGCCTCCTCCAGCTGTTCCCTACTCTCACTACAGATGAAAAAAAATAAAATAAAATAAAATAAAATAGCCTACAGCTTTATGATGAGAAGTAGGGCAATCAGTGATTTGTGTTCCCTGCTGAGTAGGTATGGACATCATCAGACATTATGTCAGCAAGTATAGTGGTTTCTAACTGAAATCATGGGGGGCCTAGTAGTTCACCAGTTAGTGGTCAGTAAGAGTAATGGCAGTGGTGGATAGAAGCAAAAATAGCTGCAATGCTAAGGCTACAAGCATTGCACACAGCTAGTGACCACAACTAAGGCAGCAGCATAAGAAGGGGTGCCAGCAGCCTTAGAGCTGGGAGATTCCAAGGACACTGGAAAGAGGATTTCCCAGCACAGGTATTGTTGAACATCCTTGTCCAGTATATTTTAGCCTTTGTGACGCTTTAGAATGGGAAGGAGAATAAAGGTCCAGATGTCATTTTACTGACAAAGATTACAAAGCACAGAAGTCCATGAACTGATTCTCAGACCCAACCAGCAGTAGAAGTGAGGTTCCATTTGCCCAATATGTTATTTCTGACCTCTTATTTTTGTATATGCACTAATCCTCAGTTAAAAAAAAATTCAACGGTGATAATAGTCAATAAATAAAAATAAACCACTCTGTAAATGTGGTAAAGGTATATAAATTTTTAAAGTTACTCAATGTGCATTCCATATGAAACTAACCACAGCAAGTTTTCAAGATAAAACATTAGGATGATGAGAACACTGAAATACCAAGAATTTGAAGGTGTTACTCTGCACATAGATCACTTTTCTGTCCTTTACATCTAAACTGATTCACTAAATGGATGGCATTATTTTTAAGCAGCAGCTGGAGTAATAAACACCTTTTATTAATACCAGGTTTGCATTGTACAGTAATCATACTCTGCCAGTTGACTTTTTGTTTTAACAACAAACTTAGCGGAGTGTATATATATATATATATATATATATATATATATATATATATATATATATGTACATATATACTTAGCCATTTTTTCCTTTACTCGTTTTGATCCCATGCCTGCCAATTAGTCAGATTTGTGCTCATTTCTCAAAGCCATTGGTGACACTGTGCATAGGACATTACTATCTCCATGTGAACCAGGGGGAAGGCAAGTTACAGTCATCATCATTTGCACAGCATACTTGTGCGATCATGCTTTTATATATATATATATATATATATATATATATATATATATATATATATAGTTTAAGTAGGAATTGGGTTTTTATTCTACCCTTTTATGTGTGTGTGTGTGCACAGTTGCCTAGTTATATATCTAAATACATGGATGCATACACATGTGCATGTGCACATGTAAACACACATGTTTGTGGATGTTGTCATGCCTTCTGTCTCACATACATACACAAACACACATACACACACACAGACACACAAGCATATTTAAGAGGCATCATATAGCAGGTAAAGCCATGGACATTCAATGACTAAAATACAAGAATGTTGTAACATACTGCTAGCCACTGTGACCATTGTTATATAGTCCTCAGTCTCCCATCAGGCATTTGAATATTGAATTAATACTGTCATTTTGATGTAGGGTTTATTTAAAATAATCCATTATTTGTTCTACTGAAGTTTTTTCTCATAGATTAATCCATTTCTTGAAAACTCCATGGAATATGTTTTTGATGCAAACAGATTCAATTAAAGACAGTGGAAGATAAATAAACAAAGGAATGTGTAAAATTCCTGTTCGGCCTACATGTACTTTACAGCATGAAGTGACAGCTGTGTGACCATGTCAGTTATAAGAACTGACCAAAGGCTTGATGTCAAGAATAAAAACATCTTCATTTTTCAACGACCATGTTTTCCCAGCGCTGCTTACTTTGACAGCTCTAATTAGCTCCATAAATATTCATTACTCAAATAACAGAGAAGAGTAAAGCCAGCAAAAACCGCTACCAAGACACAATGGAGAATGTAAACAAATCTCAATGCACGTGAAAGGTTGTTAAGTGGGGCAGCCTAATCTCACATTATATAAAAAACGTTTTAGCAAAGCATGAAGAAGACAGTGCAGACGTCAACTAAAAATTGTCTTTTTTGAGTCATTTATATAGAAGGTACCATACACAACAGTATAGGTCTACTGCAAAAGGAAATATAAAAGAAAGCATATATAAAACTGAAGTGAATCTAATTATCTGAGACATGGTTCTATAAGAAACAATTTATGAGAATAGCAAAAGTCTGAATCTGCTTACTTTTAGCAAAGTGAACTGCCTAAACTATGGACGTAGTTTTACTAGTAACTTATATATGCATCATTTACCCAAGTTACCATCTTTTATGCAAGTGCCAGAGTAAAAATGATATCAAAATAAAGACATAAATATGTTGCTTTAAACAGAGACAGAAATTTACAGCTAACGTCTTGCAGGACTGTTTGCTCAAATACATACACATAAATATATATATATATATATATATATATATATATATACACACACACACATACACATACCTGGAGTTGGAGGTCGGTGTCACCAGGACATCTTAGGATTTTAAAAGTCGGCCTACTGGTATTTCGGTCTTCGAAATCAGTTGTTCATCGACAGACTGAATGTGAAATGCAATCAGTAATTCCATTTATTGAAATGTTAAGACTTTAGATGAATGGAACATGAAGTGGTTGTAGTTAAGTTTGGTTTTGAGAAAGTAATACTGAAACTTTTAGATATTTGGAAAGTTTAAGCATTAGAGGGTACTAGTGTTTGGGTGAGTGTGGGCAAAGCCACCTTTGTGCGCCTTATTAATACCTGCTAATCCTAACCATAGCCCTGCAAGCTTTCCATAAAACTACCGGTATTCAGGCAAATTTGTTCTGAATGTGTGGTGGAGTTTTGGTGTTCCGATTACAAAAGGAAATTATTTCCTTTTGTAATTATTTTTGTTTTAGATATTTTTAATTTTTCCATGAGTTGAAACTGCCATCAGTCACTTCAGTTCCAATGCATATGCAGTCCAATAATTCTAAATGCACTCATATATATATATATATATATATATATACATATATATATATATATACATATATATATATATATATATATATATATATATATATATATATATATATATATATATATATATATATATATATACATATATATATATATATATATATATATATATATATATATATATATATATATATATATATATATATATATATATATATATATATATATATATATATATATATATATATATATATATATATATAAGCATCATATAAAATGTCAAATATCCATAATATCCGTAATATTAACCCCTGTTTTGTCAGCTTTGGTCAGCAAAACAGATGGCTAACAGGTGTTTAAAAACAACAATCCCTTGTGATTGTACATTCTCCAAGTTGGAATAAATAGTTAGCTAGTGATGTGCGGGATGCAGGTGTGCTTACCTTCTTGCAAAAAACACATTTTTTTTTCTTTTAGTTTGCATGCTCAGAGGTTAATCCTTGGCACATGAACAGAAATGTGTTGATGTTTTGTTGTCAACATTAAGGCATTGATGTTTATGCCATTTAGTTTATTCAGTTTAATTAGATACATATATACAAAATCCATACATAGGTTCATAGGTTCAAAGGATGATATTAGGCTATTGGCACAGAGGCCCTTATAAGCCTATCCAAGAATTTTGCCCATGTTCCCACAAAGTCAACACCTGTTTCCACTGTCCAGCAGGGACACAAGTTGGATCCCCGGGGTATATTTTCTGTTTCCCATCCAGTCACCCAGGTTTCTCTTAACGAGCGGTACAGAGGTACTATGCAAGACATGGAGAGGGAGTCAATTGCATAGATGAGGGAGTCTTTGGGACAGAAATCTATCCCGCCCACAAGTTCTATAAATGTCACAGTCTAGGTTGAGGCCTTGCCTGTGTGTTGCATGAGTGGAGTTTGACTTACGGATATGCAGCAACTCCATCAAAGCTGGGTCTGAGATGGCCTTGTATGCCAGATGCAGTTCACCTCTGAGCAGTCTGGATGGGACAGAGTAGAGGGACAGAGATTTTAACCTATCAGTACAGGATGTGGCCAATCTGGACTCAAAGTTAGCCATAGAGGATTTCACCATTGGCCTTATTGGCTTGTTCAGACAAAGGACAGATTGCTTCCAACTTGGTACCTGCTCCTTCTTGGTCCTGGACAGCATTTTTTTCCTTTTATTGTAGAGTTTGTTTATTGCTGCTGTCCACCAGACAGGTTTACTCATCCCTGAGGAAGACGATTTTGTCCTGTCAGGTATTGCTGAGTCCATACATCTATGTAGGTGCTCATATAGTTTTTTTGGTGTAGGCTTGGACATTAGTGCTAGTTCCTACTGAAGGGACGGTGGCTGAGAATTGCTTATACCTGCTCTCAGGAGTCTATAGTCAGCTTTGGAAATTTTTTTTTGTTTGACTCTGACAAGGAAGGGGGAGAGTCAGGGGAGATGGTAACTTCAGAGGTGATCACTTTATGGTCAGATCTTACCAAGAGGATGACACTGTAGGGGTGCTACAATGGCTACTCATGTTGGTTAGTACCAGGTCCAGGATATTTTCACCTCTCATAGGGGTGTCGACCAGCTGATCCAATGCATTCGCATTGACAAAGTCAAGGAATCGCTGGGCATTTATGCTTGGGCTAGAATAGGTCTTCCACTCTATGGTTGGGTAGTTAATGTCACCCAGGATCAGGGTAGAGGGTTGAATCTTGATAGAGTCAAGTAACTCCAGATAGGTGGAGTGGGTGTCTTGAGTCATGGTTGGAGGCCTGAAGCTAGCTATGATTTGAATAGGTGTTTTGTCAACAGTTAACTGCACTTGGAGTGTCTCCTGTGTGTCATACCATTTGACCAGCCTGGAGGTGTGTATATCTTTGGAGTTTGAAAGTGTGGTAGGATGAGTAACCTGGTAAGGCTGGGTTGCCCTCTGCAGCTTTGAACCAGGTTTCACTGACTGCACAAATGTCAGCATCCACCAGAGCAAACAATCCTTGCAACGAGTGCAGTTTCATGCTAAGGCTACTAGCGTTTAGCAGCATGACCTTTAAATTTCGTTTAGAAGATTTTTCATGTTGGTAATTTTGTGCTTATGACTTTGCCTAAAAAAGGCACTATGGGGGAGGCAAGAGCCTTTGCCAGAAGCCTGAAGCCCAGGGGAGACAGATGAAGGCCATCTCTGGCAAAGCATCATGGTCTGTCAATCATGTCCTCCCAGGCTGTCAGGTACTTGATCCCCTTGGAATGACACTAGAAGCTAAGTCAATTGTTAAAGTCAATCATTTTCTGTTTGTATTGAGGCATCATTCTGGGTGACAGTAGGATGCTGCTTAAAGCTAGGGACATACCTGTCTGGGACCATACCTCCCAACCATACCAAATGACTCATTTTTTACTGAGTTTTGGGGTCCAAATAATGGGGTGCCACAATTCCTGAGTGGTACCCATTCATTTTTTTCCAGTTTGTTTATTTTTTTTTTCGTTTTTCAATTGATGTCATCACGTGAGCGATAATGTCAGCGGCATCGGGGCTACCAGCCTATCAGGATTGAGGTCAAGGGCTCACATGCACGCATTTCCGGCTGGGCATTTAAGGGCTGTTCAAATGCTCTGTGAGCAGAAACAGTTATTGGCTTCAAATGATCTCCATGAATGGATAACTTTATTCTGGCAAGGATGTTTTGTATTTGATGAACGGATATCAGGCAGGATGAACGAAAGGTGTGTGTGTGTGTGTGTGTGTGTGTGTGTGTGTGTGTGTGTGTGTGTGTGTGTGTGTGTGTGTGTGTGCATGTGTGTATGTGTGTGTGTATGTGTGTGTGGCTTAGAGGAAGGGGACTTTGTATTTAATGCACTCATCTAACTTTTCGGGTGTTCGTTCATGAAGTCTGATGGATTTGACACCAATTTACTCATTTGCTTGCTTTAGTTGCCTGATTGCATTTGCGTATGTTGTAATGTTTGATAATTACTTTCAGCATTTCATTTGCCTTAAATTGAACTCCTAATGTGTACTGTGGTAAGTGATCACCTGACTTGTTTGGTGCAGCTGCAGTTGGGGGGGTGGAGTCCATAATCTGGTACAGTCAGGTTTGTTAGCCGTTCTTAGGGCACTCAGGTTAACTTGACTTTTTTCTGTTTTACATTGACATTGTGTAACTGACCTAACCATCTTTCTGTTTTGTTTAGGTCCCTTGTCATCACAACTGGTTGAAAGCAAAGTGGTTGCCGGGAATCATAAGATAAAGCTGGTGGCGAAACCAGAGTCCACTTGGAGGTGAGTACTTTTTGTTTCCAGAAGATACTTTAAAAAACAAGGACAGACTAGCTAATAAGCCTGGGGTGGGCTCCGTGACCTTGAATACCACGTGCCTTGCGAGCTCGCTCCACATATGTTTGTTTCATGGCTCTTACCCTATGGGTATAAGGTCTTTGCCCGTGGTGGGGGGCTTTGTGGCCACTGAGAGGGTGCTGGGCATTACTACGCTGGTGTTACCTTGCTCAGAGGTGATCTGCTACTGCTGCTTATGCTTAGCCATGGAGCATACAAGCATGTGGCTGTTAGAGCTGGAGCAGTCTGTAAATATACACACTCTACAGGGTCTTGGCGTGTACGGGGGAGTGTCAGCAGAGTTCCTGTTCCAGCAGGTCACTATACGAGAAAAATAAATGGTTTCCTTAATGTTCCCATTGAACAGGCTTATCGTGACAACATCTTTGATCTTGGTGGACTTTACCCAGTTGCATTATGTTTTAATTGCAGAAACTGCAATGGGGTAATTATGATTAACATACGGTACTTAATTATGCAATATGATATGACAACATTTAGTTTTAAAGACAGCGTTTGCTTGCCTTACATTATGCTTTATAAGAAAATGTTATAGATATGCTAGGGTGCCTTATGCAAAGCAATAATAAAAGTACGCCATCACCGTGGCAGAACAAGAGCACTGCATTTTCTTTTTATGTAATGTTTGACACTGTTTCCCCACATTACTTGGTAGTATTCACCATTTTCTTTGTGAATTATATAATGCAGTTTTAGTACTCCTGGCTTCATGCAAACCATGGTTATGTGGCAACATGTAAACATACCTCTCAAATGTTCAGAATATTGCAGAATGTTCAGATTTTGCCTCATATTTATGGTCTGAGGATTGAAGTCACTGAATGACAGGTATTTTGAGCTTTATATCCTTCAGAAAATGCATGTGAGTTATAGAATTTATACCCTTCAAAAAATTCTTACTAATAAAATGTGTTATTCTATCAACTTTCTAAGTTTGTAAGAGCAGTATTTAAAAAGTGTCCCTATTTTTGGGCCTTTGTCCCCCCATTTTTGTTTTTGTCCAGATTTCTTGCTAGATTTATTTCATATGAAGACAGAAATTATCAGCTTTTACCTTATAAATGGTGTGACACTTTTACTTTAAATGGAAAATGTATATAAAGGCTACCATAGCAAACTGTTAAGTGATGTATTTTTACACTGGAAAAGCTGCTGTGTGTGTGTGTGTGTGTGTGTGTGTGTGTGTGTGTGTGTGTGTGTGTGTGTGTGTGTGTGTGTGTGTGTGTGTGTGTGTGTGTGTGTGTGTGTGTTTGCGTGTGTACATGAATGCAAGCAGTTCCAAAATAGTTGGGCAACCAAAAAAAGGCAGCTGACACTAGTATAGAGCAGTATGCTCTTTAGGAGAATAGACTGAAAAGAGGATGTTGCTGAAAATCATTGCAAGTGCATTCATATGTTTTTAGAATGCCTGTTTTATTTTAAAACGAAAGTATGCTGTCCAGTTCTTGCATGATTTTATTGTGAAGACTCCTCTGTAAATATTCATAATTTGACTTCTGTCAGATCCAGGAATGTTTAGCAGGAGTGGAAGGAGATCATACTTCCTCTGATTACTATCATTTTTGGTTCATGCATTTTGCTTCATTGCCTACTGGAAAAATGTTCAAACAATAAATTTAAAATGTGCTCTGTCTAACACGTGTGCTGTATTATACAAGGAATATAATTTAAGTCAGGAAGGCGTATCAAAGAACACATGTATATTTTTTGTTTTGTGTGCAAGGGGCAAATGATTTGAAAACAGCCCAAAGGTAATCTTTATCCACCACTGGGGAGATGCATTTTCTTTGGATGTCGTGTGGGTTTCAATGCTGTTATAATTAATGTGAGTTTCAAGGGGAAAGAAGTTTTAATGCATGTCTGTTTTCATTGTGAGACAGTATTGATTTGCTTAGCAGATGTTTATTAGTGTTTGTGCATTGTGCTGTAAAGTGTAAAAATAAAATCCAAATAATCATTGTAGAAGTAAAGCAGTATGCACACATTAGTGTTTATGGTAAACGGGGCAAAATAGCCAGGTAATGGGGCATTGAAATGGCTGCAGGGGGACTCAAGTGCCATATTTTGGTTGTCTGTTCTTCAGTTTGCATTGGAGTGTTGGTATCCCACAATTCCATTGGAGTGGGTGGGTTACATAATTATGTATGCAAATTTTATGTTAAACAGCGTACAGATTTGTACCTATTTTTCACGGGCCTTGTCTAGATTTTTGATGTTTCCAGGTTGAGAGGTATGCCTGGGACACATATTCAGTGAGCACAATCATGTCTCAATTCATATAGTCCAGATATATATATATATATATATATATATATATATATAGAGAGAGAGAGAGAGAGAGAGAGAGAGAACTTAAACTTCCTATAATGCAGACCCATGAGTTATATGCAAATGACTCCTTAAGGACATCAATTGTTTCAATAAGATGGCTTCTGAATACCCAAGATTCTTTACTTTTTTAGTCTTTATGGATATATTCAGCCTTTTTATTGACATCATCAGAAAAGGATAAATAGATTGTTTGGCTATACTTTAGAAACATAGACACTTTAAACCCAGCTGATGCCAATAATCATTAAGGTGCCTGCACAATATCCCAACTAATATCAAAACCAAAGGGCACACTATTTGATAAAAACCACAATAAAAACCCAGCCAATCTAGAGTTTTCACTATGTGATACATTAAAGCTATTTTAATGGATACCTATGGGACATATGCAAATGACCCTTAACTGGTCTTTGTTAATTACTTTGTTTTGCTTGCATAGGATGAATGCAACCTATTTAAACTTTTGTAAGGGCCATGTTTTCTCTGCAAGTCTGCTGGTCTAGAAATTATTCTTAATTTTTTGAAAATTAGTCCTACGTTGGCTGTTAGGGGCAACATGGAAGAGAACTGAATGCAATTGGATCAGCTACTTTTTAAATGAATATTTAAGTCTCAGTGTGATAAAGGAATCTGTCCAAAAGGGCAGGATGGGTTCCTTGCTATATAGTAAGTATAAAGTGTGTTACTATTACTATAAATGGAATCACATATCATATAACACACTTAACTATGGCACTCATAGAGCAGTTTATACTATTGGCTGCAAGTGTGGTAACATAAAATAATGCATGGGACAGACAAAAGAAAGGCAAAGTTTAGTTTTATGGTGTATTTAGCAGATTTAAGGCATAATCCAGTAGCAACACATGTATTAGATCATCTCAGAGGTGGTGGGACAGCTTTATTTATTTATTTATTTATTTATTCATATTTTGGCAACAAATATTACCAAGGCGAGGAGATTTGCAATCAACACTTGTATCCCCAGAAATAAAAATAATTCTGACAGTTAAATCCATCCATCCATTTATCCATCTACAACCCTTTTTTCCCATTTTTCCACATATGGTTGGGGTGTTACTTCAACAGTGACAATCATCTAGAACTAAGGTTTATACTGCCAGGTGGTTAGCCCTGTCACAATAGTTCTTCCACACCACACACTTACATACATACTCACACCTGTGGTCAGTTAGAGTGTCCAATCCACCAGCTGCATATCTTTTGAATGTGGGAGAAAAGTGGAGCACCCACAGGAAACCCATGCAAACAGAAGGAGGGCATGCCGACTCCACAAAGAAGGCACCCAGCCAAGAATCAAACCAGGCAACCTCTTGATATGAGGTGACAACAATGGAAATAAAAATAATTCTGACAGTTAAAGGCTGTAAAATGAATGTTATTACAGTTATTTGATGTTATTTGAATGAATATTTGACATATTAGAATTATTTAAAATAGTTAATTGTGTTAGTGATTAATTAAATAAGTAATTGGTTAATTGATTGAAGGAATGAGTCCTATATATTTGAACATGTTGATTTAGAATGTTAAATCCACTGAAAGTGAATAGCTGAGGTATCAGATCCTTTGGTGAATACGTTACAACTTTGCAACATATTCTATTGACTTGTTTATTATCTATTTGTAGATTTGTGTGTGTAAGTTTGAGTTGAGAATAAGCTATTTAGGCATACACAATTGTAAGTAGACACCCTTAAAAGTTCTTGCCACCCTTTATAAGGTCTTTATAGTGCTTACCTCCCAAATCAAGAAGGGATGTATATAATAACCCCAGTGTAAATTTGTGCTTCCCACCTAATAATCTAGACTAGCCTTGAAAACAGAAAAAAGAAGTACTTTGTTTCACCTCCAGTGGTAACTCATTCCATATACCTATGGAATATGTTAAGGTCAGAACCTATGTCTCCAGTGAGTCTTGTTTATTTGTTAGTGTAAACGTAGGTCCTTGGCACTGTTGTTCATAGAGGCACTGTTTTTTTCCAAAAAAAAGGAAGTTGAATAGAATATCATTTCCACATTCTCCAGTAAAACAAAAAGAGGAAAACAACCATTCGCACACACGTTTTTTATATATATATATAGATATAGTTATAGACAGATATAGATATAGATACACATGCGCACACACACACACACACACATGTATATGTATATATATATATATATATATATATATATATATATATATATATATATATATATATATATATATATATGTATATATATATATATATATATATATATATATATATATATATATATAAATATATATATATATATATATATTCTTTAACAAAGAAAGGATCTTCTATGATTGGCTAAATGTACCACAGCAGCTTTTATTGCTCCCTGTGCACTCTTCACCTCCTTAATACAGCCGTCTCTGTCTTGCACAGCTGAGGTTACATTTTGTCTGGCTTACTTCAGTGTTACAACCAGCTCTTGAACTGAAATAGTGAAAATGATATGCTTTACCTGAACTAAAAAAAAGTATGCTATATATTCTATGTAAATTAGTATAGCAAATAATACAAACTGTGGTTTACTGTGTGCCTTATTTTGTTACTTTACTTTTGATGCAATGGCATTACTTGCACTATGGCATTACTTGCACTACAATATTACAGGTTTTATATTAAAATGTACAGTGAAGTATATAAAACACATGGTGATAGGAGTTTGAGTTCCACAGTCTGTGATGCTGTACCTCACATAAAAATACTTACCAGCTAACAGGAATAAATAAAACAATATCTAAAATTACAATAAAAAAATCTGGAAGAATGATCCAGTCAAGCTAGAGTTGTTGTGTCTTTCGGCTTTTCCCAGTTAGGGGTCGCCACAGTGGAACTCCGGTCCACTAATGATTGGCAGTAGATTTTTACCTGCTGGCTTGCTGAGCCTAACGCACAACCTTCAACGAAGGAACGCCCATTCACGCATGTCGCCATACAGAAGATGCTCTAACTGGGAATCGAACAGGCAATGTCTAACTGTGAGGCGACAACGCTACCGCAGCACCACCACCAAAGTTATTAAGTCAAGCTAGAGTACTACCTCCTATAGTGGAGGCCTATGGGATATGTGCAAATGACCAGGGTTTCAGCAACATGATCTCTAAATGTCCATAATTTTTTTTTTTTTTTTTTTTTTGTATTTCTGGGTACATTCAAGCCAATAAAGCCAAACCTCATTAGTTGTAAACACTGCATGCATATTTCGGCCTTGTTTTTTTACCCCATCAGTGTAGTATAAGTGGATTGTTTGGCTATACTTTAGAAACACAGATGTTGATGCCCATAAACATTACGGTAGCCACACAATCTACCAAATAAGATCTCTACCAAAGGATAAAAAGGTACAGAGCAGGTACAGAAGTTAGTAACTGTGTACTGAAGGTAAACAAACAGTAACAAGCCAATAGCTCATTTGTTTAGACAGCATCAGTAGCCTGGAAAGAAACCCTATTGTAAGGTCACACAGTGTTATGGCCTGGTTTGTTAAATGACACTTCAATGCTGCAGTAGAGCTTTGTGTAAGAACACAGAGAGGAGAAATGTCATTGGTAAGGTCTTACATGTTAGGCAACTTCAGAAGAACTAGTGTGTTTGTTAGCAAAGGATTTACAGAAATGTTTGGAAGAGAAAAGTGCCAGTCTGGAGCAATGCATTGAAGGCATTTGTGAAGTTTAGCTATTTGGAAGGCAGAAGATGAATCCATGCAGTGAATATTAGACTTTATAACTTGGAAAGAAAGATTATTGGTGGAAGTGTGAATTTTATTTTACTCCTTTCGATAACAGAATCTTAAACAGCTTTGCTATAAGTGGCATACAATATGTTATGTCTGTTGTTCATACAACAGATTTTTTTTGCATTAAGTGAACCACAGGGCGTTTTTAAGAGTTATGCAATGTAGATATGACAAGCTGAGTTAATTGCAAATTTGGCAAGTTTATGATATATTGACTACATCTTGCTGAAGAGGGAGGCATTAATGTTTGTGAGAAGATGATGAACATACAGAGGTTTAGGGAGAAGAAAAGTAGTAGAAATTGTTTTCTTATCTTCATCTTTTGTGCATCATTTTACTCTATAAAGAAATCCCAACAACATATGGGTTGTGGATGCAGACAGACAAATATGTGCATCCAGGTTTAGGTCATCTCAAAGTATTTTATGTATTTTACTATTTGAAATGCAATATTGTCAAGAGGTGCAATCTTTTAAAAAAATTAGCTTTTATTTAAAATGTTGAAGTGTAGAATAAAAACAATAATTTGGATTTGCTGGCACTAACATACAATGATGATGTTTCAGTGGGTGCTGAAGAGCTCTGAATGCAAACTAGGCTATGCTAGTGCAACTGAAGACGAAGAGGCAAAGTACAGCAATGCTGTGTCAGTCATCTGGGAAACAGTCAAGTTTAATTCCTTGCCACATAATTCACATGTCATTAGTGAAGATGTAAAACTTTACAAATCCAAGGACTAAGCCTTGAGGGGTATGGTGAGATGTATTTCTACAGGACACATAGCTTTGTTTTCCTCAATTAACAGATCAGTTGTCTGTTAGACAGCTATTAAGCCTATATAGCTTTCATGATGAACACTATAGTGATAGTCTATGTAATCAGACTGAATATCATTATCCAATGCCTTTCAGTAATCTAAAATAGTGCTTGTAGGACCCTGTCTTTATTGAGGTCAGAAAGGTAAAATCTCTGTATTTATTGAGGTCAGTAATGGTAAAATTACCAAACCTTAATAAAGCTGTAGCCTTAGCATAAAGTGATCTGAATCACTGCTGAAATGATTCCATGAGTTATATGACTGAATGCAGTTTAGCAGTTCTTGTATTTTATTTTATTTTATTTTATTTTATTTCTTTGTCAACCAGGTATGTCCACTAGACACAAGTGTCCCTTTTCAGGGGTGATCCAGAATCACCATCTGGTTAAGTGACCTGCATGGTGTCACACAGCAGGTAAATGGATGTTGTGGTAATCAAATCCTGTAGTGCAGAAATCTGTATGCTAACAACTAATAGGCCTAATCCTTTGCACTGCCAGGTGAGTATATATGCATTTTTCCTCAGTTCTGTTCAAAAGAGAGAGAGTAGAGCTACTGGGCATGAATTAGAAAGGAAGGATGTTATGCCTGCGTTATGTAAGGAGATTATTATACATTGACATTATTATATTATATCACATTTCTGTCCATGGGGAACTTAGCATTCCAATATGAAATGCAGTGGCAGCTAGTGACTTCAAATCAAAGGGGGGCTGCAGGAGACAGCTGAATGGGTGGGGTCAATGGAAAGGAGTGCAGCCAACTAGAAAGGGGAGGAGCTATGCTCAAAGCCACAAAAACTGTAACTTTAATTAAATACACTGCCCTGCATGCCAAACCATCATTATGAGAGTCCAATCATGACAAAATGAAGTGTAGAAGAAAAAAAATATTTCAATGCATTGGCTGCATGACAGTTTACTTAACATCTAGATGGAAACAAAAAGGTTGTGAGGCATGAAAAAATAAATTACTTTTTAAATACATTACTGGAATGAAAGCCTGGGGATGCAAAAACCAGTGCATTTCTTTGTGCCAGTCCCAAGCCAGGATAAATGGGGAGGGTTGTGTCAGGAAGGGCATCTGGTGTAAAACTTGGCCAAATCATTCATGCGGACAGCAGTAAATATTTACATACCAGATCGGTCGAGGCCCGGGTTAACAATGACCAACACCAGTACTTTTAGCTAACAGGGTGCTGGCAGAAATTGGGTTACTGTTGGCTGAAGGAGGAGAGGAGGGGGAAGGAATGGCCAAAGGCAGGAAGAGAGGAGAAAGGCTAGGACTGTGGTAGTGAGGGTCGGAACTTTGAATGTTGGCAGTATGACTGGTATAGGGAGAGAGCTAGCCGATATGATGGACAGAAGGAAGGTTGGTATATTGTGTGTGCAAGAGACCAGATGGAAGGGGAGTAAGGCTAGGTGTATTGGAGGTGGGTTCAAATTGTTTGATCATGGTGTGGATGGGAGGAGAAATGGCGTAGGAGTTATCCTGAAGGAACAGTATGCTAAGAGTGTCTTGGAGGTGAAAAGAGTATCGGATAGAGTGATGTTTATGAAGCTGGAAATTGATGGTGTAATGATGAATGTTGTTAGTGCATATGCTCCACAAGTTGTGTGTGCGATGGACGAGAAAAAAAAAAATTGGAGTGAGTTGGATGAAGTGGTGATGACTGTACCCAAGGGTAAGAGAGTGGTGATTGGAGCAGACTTCAATGGGCATGTTGGTGAAGGGAACATAGGGGATGAGGAAGTGATGGGTAGGTATGGTGTTAAAGGAATGCAGAAGGTCAGATGGTAGTGGATTTTGTAAAAAGGATGGACATGGCTGTGGTGAATATGTATTTTAACAAAAGGGAGGAGCATAGGGTGACATATAAGATTGGAGGAAGATGCACACAGGTGGATTATATCTTATGTAGGAGGGCCAGTTTGAAGGAGATTGGAGGCTGTAATGTGGTGACAAGGGAAAGTGTAGTTAGGCAGCATAGGATGGTGGTTTGTAAGATGACGTTGGTGATCAAGAAGAGGAGGAGGAGTGTGAGGGCAGCACCAAGGATCAAATGGTAAAAATTGAAAAAGGGTAATTGTGAGGAGTTCAGGGAAGAATTGAGACAGGCATTGGGTGGCAGTGAAGAGTTACCAAATAGCTGGGTAACTAAAGCAGAGATAGTAAGGGAGATGGCTAGAAAGGTGCTTGGTATGACATCTGGACAAAGGAAAGATGACAAGGAGACATGGTAGTGGAATGAGGAAGTACAGGAGAGTATACAGAGAAATAAGATGGCAAAGAAGAAGTGGGATTGTCAGAGAGATGAAGAAAGTAGACAGAAGTATAAGGAGATGAGGTGCATGGCAAAGAGAGAGGTGGTGAAGGCTAAGGAGAAGGCATATGAAGAGTTGTATGAAAGGTTGGACACTAAGGAGGGAAAAAAGGACCTGTACCGATTGGCTAGACAGAGGGACCGAGCTAGTAAAGATGTGTAGCAGGTAAAGGTGATAAAGGATAATGAGGGAAACATACTCACAAGCGAGGAGAGTGTGTTGAGGAGATGGAAAGAGTACTTTAAGGGGCTGATGAATGAAGAGAATGAGAGGGAAAGAAGGTTGGATGATGTTTGGATAGTGAATCATGAAGTGCAATGGATTAGCAAGGAGGAAGTAAGGATAGCTATGAAGAGGATGAAGAATGGAAAGGCTGTTGGTCCAGATGACATACCTGTGGAAACATGGAGGTGTTTAGGTGAAATGACAGTGGAGTTTTTAACCAGATTGTTTAATGAAATTTTGGAAAGTGAGTGGATGTCTGAGGAATGGAGAAAAAGTGTTTTGGTACCGATTTTTAAGAATAAGGGTGATGTGCAGAGCTGTAGTAAATACAGAGGGATTACAGTGATCAGTCACAGCATGAAGTTATGGGAAAGAGTAGTGGAAGTTAGGCTAAGAAGGGACATGATGATTAGTGATCAGCAATATGGTTTCATGCAGAGAAAGAGCACTACAGATGCAATGTTTGCTCTGAGAGTGTTGATGGAGAAGTACAGAGAAGGTCAGAAAGAGTTGCATTGTGTTTTTGTAGACTTCGAGAAAGCAATTGACAGGGTGCCTAGAGAGGAGTTGTGGCAATGTATGAGGAAGTTGGGAGTGTTAAAGAACTATGTAAGAGTGGTACAGGATATGTACGAGGGTAGTGTGACAGCAGTGAGGACTCCAGTGGGAGTGACAGATGTGTTTAAGGTGGAAGTGGGATTACATCAAGGATCAGCTCTGAGCCCTTTCTTATTTGCAATGGTGATGGACAGGTTGACAGATGAGATCAGACAGGAGTCCCCGTGGACTATGATGTTGCAGATGACATTGTGATCTGTAGTGAGAGTAGGGAACAGGTGGAGGAGACCCTGGAGAGATGGAAATATGCTCTAGAGGGAAGAGGAATGAAGGTCAGCTGGACTAAGACAGAATATATGTGTGTGAATGAGAGGGAGGATAGAGGAATGGTGAGGATGCAAGGAGTAGAGGTGGCAAAGGTGGATGAGTTTAAATACTTGGGATCAACAGTTCAGAGTAATGGTGAGTGTGGAAGAGAGGTGAAGAAGAGAGTACAGGCAGGATGGAGTGGGTGCAGAAGAGTGTTGGGAGTGATTTGTTATAGACGAGTACCAGAAAGAGTGAAAGGGAAGGTCTACAAGAGGGTAGTGAGACCAGCTATGTTAAACGGGTTGGAGACAGTGGCACTGAAAAAAAGGCAGGTGTTAGAGCTGGATGTGGCAGAGTTAAAGATGTTAAGATTTGCACTGGGTGTGACGAGGGTGGACAGGATTAGGAATAAGTATATTAGTGGATCAGCCCAGGTTGGAAGGTTTAGAGATAAAGCCAGAGAGGCAAGATTATGTTGGTTTGGACATGCGCTGAGGAGGGATGCTGAGTATATTGGGGAAAAAGATGCCAAGGATGAAGCTACCAGGTAACAGGAAAAGAGGAAGGCCTAACATAAGGTTTATGGATGTGATGAGAGAGGACATGCAGGTGGTTGATGTGACAGAGGAAGATGCAGAGGACAGGGAGAAATGGAAACAGATGATCCACTACAGTGACCCCTAATGGGAACAGCCGAAAGAAGATGATGATGATGATAACTGGAATGAAAGTCAAAATCAAGTCTAAGAAAAACAAGAAGCACTCATCTCAAACCACTTCCCCTTGCACTGCAGTTCTAATTATAATTTATATTCAGCTTTATTAAAGTACCAAGTAACATGCTGAAAGTAGCAATCTCTGTGATACCCCCATTTGTAAAAATGTTTCTTATGCAAAAAAGACCTGTTGCCTGACAACAACTATCTAATTGTTTCATGGGGAAAACATGATCAAAGTAAAAAATGAAAAGCAAACAAGAAACAAGCTCAAGATATATTGCTTAAAGGATTACTGCACAAGATATGGACCACACACGATAGAATGGCATTCTGTTTAGTTTACAGGTAAAGCCTGCAAATATTACTGCAAGTATCCAACAAATGTAATGAGCTTCTTAAAATAATGTAATCCTGTCCTGTCCTCTCATATTACAAATACTGTCATATGCATTTCAATATCCAAGGCTTATGCATTATCTAGTTATGTAAGTATTCTCTGCATGACAAAAACAGAAAGGCTTTCAATGTTAGCAATTCTTTAACAATATACTTATTAAAGCTTACTTGCATCTTACAATCTCATACAAGCTTACCTGATGGTCATTAAAGCATTGCTACTTAAACACAGAGCAACAGGCACTTTCTAAATAATAATAAGCATAAATCAACAGTATAAAAATATGACAGAATCCAGAACATTCTGCAAAATCAAGGGCAGATGAAAAGCCACTGTAGTACTTGTGTCTACCTTGGATGGGGGGATACTCTGCACATTTACACTGCATAACCGTTCCTTGCCTTGCTTGGACACATCCAGAGTCACTACATAGGAAAGTGGGGTGCAACAAGTATGTCACAATTTGAAATGTACAAAACACAAACCAGATGACAGGAGGACCGCAACCACAAAAAGATTTATTAAATTAACGTCAAAATTGTATCACAACGTTTTCGTCAGTTTAGATATCCGACTTCTTCAGATAAAAAATCTTGTTGCACCAACAGTCAATTTAAACTTTACTTATCCAATCATATACCATCAATTAGTTTAATTTAATTAACTCTTAAAAACAAACCCTAGTAGTACACCATAATTTCTTACTAAACTAGGTAAAATCAATGTATTACATAAAATTACCAGTCAATGCTTGTCAAAAAATATCCATCCTTAAAAAACGTAATATAAAGTTAAAAGATATTTAAAAATATAATTATAAAATTATTATTCTATAATTTAGCAGCTTTTAATTTCAATAAAGGTAAAATAGATATATATTCATTCATACCGGGCTGTCTGTTGGCTTCTAGCAACACCTGCCAATAAGTTTCCTGATATTCTAACCGGGTCTCCCATGGACCCCCTCTATGATCTCTCCTTTGTGTCTCAAGTACGAAAAAGATGAATGTGGCTTGTGGGCATGTCAAAGTATGACGGAATAAGGCATTACTGTTGTTCTGCTTTTGTATTTCATACATATGTTCATAAATACTCCTTTTTAAATGCCTTTCCGTCTTTCCCACATAAAAACCATGACAAATCTGGCACATACTTAAATAAATTAGACTTTGACTATTACAGTTGGAATAATTAGATGCATTAATCCATCTGTTTCTCGCTGGAATATGTATTTTATCAGTATGTGCTATAAACTTACATTGCCCACAAACTCCACATTTGTATGTGCCCTTCCATTGATTAAAGGAGGCTTGGGTCACCAACTCATGTTCTAAAATATTTTTAATGTTTCTCCCTTTACAGAAAACAGTTTTCATATTTTTCCCTTTCAAATTTGTAAGATCAGTAATGTCACTGAAATAAGCCCATTCTTCTTCTACAATTTTTCTAATAGTGCCTGAATTGGCACTATAATCCATGACAAATACCGTATTATAACCCCCGTTTAATTCCTGGACATTACTAAAAGAGATAGCAGTAATAGACAGGCTGCCTGTCCCTAATACAGGCCGATATTTAATAGCCCTCCCTGCTTTCACTTCATCACATACTTTGTCAATAAGTTCTAAAGGATAGTCTCTCTCCTGAAATAACTTAGTAAGTACCAAACATTCGTGTACAAAATCAGAGTCATCGGATGTCATCCTTGAAGCTCGGACAAATTGTCCCTTGACAATCCCCATCTTTTGAAAGTTAGGATGTGAGCTTATGTATCTAAGGTAACTGTTAGAAAAAGTAGGTTTTCTAAAGATGGTTGATTGAACCCCCCCCCCCCCTTGGACTTTCAAGGTGACATCCAAGTAATTCACCTGGTTCTTGGAAATTTGATGTGTAAATTTCAAAAATGCCGTACTGGAACTTATATAACTAATAAATTCTTCAAGAATGTTCATTGGCCCTATCCAAAAAATACAAATGGCATCCAAGAATCTAGAATAGAAAGTCCAATGCTGACTGTATACACTATTGAGAACGTGTACATTTTCCCAAACTGATAACACCATGTCAGCATAAATGGGGGCACAATTGGCCCCCATAGCCACCCCAGAGATCTGTTGAAAATATTCACCTGAGAAAAACAAAAAATTGTTGTTAAGAACTATTTCCATTAATTCCATGATCAAAAAAATCTCATTCTCAGAAGCCCCTGTATTTTTCCTAAGGGCTATCTCTAACCAGGATAAACCTTGGTCATGTGGAATCACGGAAAAAAGATCTACAATATCAATGGTAAGAAAAACCAAATCCAGGGAATATAAATCTGATGTAATCTTACCCAGAATTTCCCAAGAGTCTTTAAGTAAATGGTTTTCCTTGCCCCAAATGTTTTTTAGTTTCATGTCTACAAATTTAGATAAAGGGGATATTTTAGAACCCTGTGCAGCAACTATAGGTCTAAGGGGAGGAGTTTGAGTATCTTTGTGCACCTTAGGTATCCCAAATATAGAGGGAACCCTAGGGGTTGTATTCTCAAGATAAGAATACATCCCAAAATCAATGATACCCTGATCAAACAAATCCTTAAGTGCCAAATCTATCTTTTTGTAAGAGACATGAATCTCATTCATAGAAACTGGCCTATATCTAAGTCCATTGTATAAGATATCATTCATTTTCCCCTCATACACTATTTTGTCCATGAGTACCATCCCCCCACCTTTGTCGGGTTCCATGACCCTGATGTTCGGATTATGACTAAGTTGACTAAGTAGTGCAACAAGATTTTTTTATCTGCAGAAGTCGGATATCTAAACTGAAGAAAACATTGTGATACAATTTTGACGTTAATTTAATAAATCTTTTTGTGGTTGCGTCCTCCTGTTATCTGGTTTGTGTTTTGTTGGTTTCTTTTTACCAGTAGAGTCTCTGGTGCTGTTTCCTGGTTTTTACATGAAGCCTCATTCGGGAGAGACCAAATCCACATCACCTTCGGAACATCCACTGGGAACCGAAGTGGGTGAATTTCGTAAGTTAGCTGGTCAGCTAACCCAGCTTATAGATCTTTTGACTCCGTTGAGTCAAGGACTTCTATCGTTTGTAACTGGCAAAGGAAGCCCATTTTTTCATAATTCAGGTTCACATCAAAATGTACCTACTATTTCTGGTAACAATGGTACAGCCCAAGGTGCTGTTTCTGGCGACTCAGATAGCTCTGTGGATTTTCAACGGACGCCGAATGTCTTACGTTCTTCGAACACAGACTTGGAAAACAGTTCTACGAGGAAAGGAACTACCGAGGATATTTCATCTACATTTTGGAACTGGTTGCAGTATAAACCGGACTCTAACAACTACACCAGGGGATCTACTTCCTCGGACAATCACCATACTTATAATGAGACTATTGAATTACTTAGGACAGCCCTATACAGGTACAAAAGTTTGCACCTTGATAATATGTATCTTAACGAATGTCTCAAGAAGCGCTTAGTACCTAAGGGGTTACGGATACACAAGTATCCTAATAATGTTATTCCTGGCAGTGATTTTCACCAGGATCTTATCAAAGCCTTTGACAACTGTGGACTGGAAATAGTCCAGGCAATAGTTAAAAACAATGAAAAAGACATTATTAGGCTTCACAAAGAGATTGAACATCACAATGATTTTATTGTAAAGGATTTAATGTTTAATGTTGAGCAAGAAAAGAAAAAATATTATGACATTAGATTCTACATTGACAAAAAATGTATGGAAATTTCTTGTAGAAAACACAAGAAATTACAGCGCGATATCCAAGAATATGAGAAAGGGCAACAGTATCCAGCACCACCTGCCATACTGGTTAAATACAATTGGGGGGGAGGTAAATCAATATTTCATCAGGAAATTCCCTTTGAGGTTAGGAACTATGACGAAACAGGAGCTGAAACAAGCACTGAACATTTTGTAGACAATGAAAATTTACCTAGCCGTTCAGACAGAATATGAAATCAATGCAACAATCTATGGCCCAATTCTTTTTTACAGGGTCCTTATCCATACGGGGGGGGGGGGTACAACAGGAACAAGAATCAGAGATGGTAACCTGTGAGATCCCTTATATTTCTGAAACTTTCAGGAATCAACATGTGTTTTCTAATTCAGATGGTTTCTGTATTTACAATTATAGTGATTTACAGGTTACGGATATCTTCTTTAATTTATTTACCAAAGGTTTCAAATTTATCCCTCAAAAAAGTTGTGATATTACTAAAACTATTTTAGATTTAAAAATTTTTATTCGAAAATTAAATTTAGAAAACTTGTTGGGAAACCAAGATTTTGAACCTAATCACACTGTTTTACACAGGCCTAGTGTATATAACCCCCCCCCCCCAGTTAAAAAACTTGGAAACAAGGATGGAAAGGAGAATTAGACAGGTTCATAGATTTTATGCATACAGTCCCAATTTACAAACACCTGAAATTGAACTACTTAGTCAACTTAGTCATAATCCGAACATCAGGGTCATGGAACCCGACAAAGGTGGGGGGGATAGTACTCATGGACAAAATAGTGTATGAGGGGAAAATGAATGATATCTTATACAATGGACTTAGATTATAGGCCAGTTTCTATGAATGAGATTCATGTCTCTTACAAAAAGATAGATTTGGCACTTAAGGATTTGTTTGATCAGGGTATCATTGATTTTGGGACGTATTCTTATCTTGAGAATACAACCCCTAGGGGTTCCCTCTATATTTGGGATACCTAAGGTGCACAAAGATACTCAAAATCCTCCCCTTAGACCTATAGTTGCTGCACAGGGTTCTAAAATATTCCCTTTATCTAAATTTGTAGACATGAAACTAAAAAACCTTTGGGGCAAGGAAAACCATTTACTTAAAGACTCTTGGGAATTTCTGGGTAAGATTACATCAGATTTATATTCCCCGGATTTGGTTTTTCTTACCATTGATATTGTAGATCTTTTTTTCCATGATTCCACATGACCAAGGTTTATCCTGGTTAGAGATAGCCCTTAGGAAAAATACAGGGGCTTCTGAGAATGAGATTTTTTTGATCATGGAATTAATGGAAATAGTTCTTAATAACAATTTTTTGTTTTTCTCAGGTGAATATTTTCAACAGATCTCTGGGGTGGCTATGGGGGCCAATTGTGCCCCCACTTATGCTGACATGGTGTTATCAGTTTGGGAAAATTTACACGTTCTCAATAGTGTATACAGTCAGCATTGGACTTTCTATTCTAGATTCTTGGATGCCATTTGTATTTTTTGGATAGGGCCAATGAACATTCTTGAAGAATTTATTAGTTATATAAGTTCCAGTACGGCATTTTTGAAATTTACACATCAAATTAACAAGAACCAGGTGAATTACTTGGATGTCACCTTAAAAGTCCAAGGGGGGGGGGGTTTCAATCAACCATCTTTAGAAAACCTACTTTTTCTAACAGTTACCTTAGATACACAAGCTCACATCCTAACTTTCAAAAGAGGGGGGATTGTCAAGGGACAATTTGTCCGAGCTTCAAGGATGACGTCTGATGACTCTGATTTTGTACATGAATGTTTGGTACTTACTAAGTTATTTCAGGAGAGAGACTATCCTTTAGAACTTATTGACAAAGTATGTGATAAAGTGAAAGCAGGGAGGGCTATTAAATATCGGCCTGTATTAGGGACAGGCAGCCTGTCTACTACTGCTATCTCTTTTAGTAATGTCCAGGAATTAAACGGGGGTTATAATATGGTATTTGTCATGGATTATAGTGCCAATTCAGGCACTATTAGAAAAATTGTGGAAGAAGAATGGGCTTATTTCAGTGACATTACTGATCTTACAAATTTGAAAGGGAAAAATATGAAAACTGTTTCCGTAAAGGGAGAAACATTAAAAATATTTTAGAACATGAGTTGGTGACCCAAGCCTCCTTTAATCAACGGAAGGGCACATACAAATGTGGAGCTTGTGGGCAATGTAAGTTTATAGCACATACTGATAAAATACATATTCCAGCGAGAAACAGATGGATTAATGCATCTAATTATTCCAACTGTAATAGTCAAAGACTAATTTATTTAAGTATGTGGCAGATTTGTCATGGTTTTTATGTGGGAAAGACGGAAAGGCATTTAAAAAGGAGGATTTATGAACAACAGAACAACAGTAATGCCTTATTCTGTCATACTTTGACATGCCCACAAGCTACATTCATCTTTTTCGTACTTGAGACACAAAGGAGAGATCATAGAGGGGGTCCATGGGAGACCCGGTTAGAATATCGGGAAACTTATTGGCAGGTGTTGCTAGAAGCCAACAGACAGCCCGGTATGAATGAATATACATCTATTTTACCTTTATTGAAATTAAAAGCTGCTAAATTATATAATAATAATTTTATAATTATATTTTTAAATATCTTTTAACTTTATATTACGTTTTTTAAGGATGGATATTTTTTGACAAGCATTGACTGGTAATTTTATGTAATACATTGATTTTACCTAGTTTAGTAAGAAATTATGGTGTACTACTAGGGTTTGTTTTTAAGACTTAATTAAATTAAACTAATTGATGGTATATGATTGGATAAGTAAAGTTTAAATTGACTGTTGGTGCAACAAGATTTTTTATCTGAAGAAGTCGGATATCTAAACTGACGAAAACGTTGTGATACAATTTTGACGTTAATTTAATAAATCTTTTTGTGGTTGCGGTCCTCCTGTCATCTGGTTTGTGTTTTGTTGGTTTCTTTTTACCAGTAGAGTCTCCGGTGCTGTTTCACAATTTGAAATGTCTTTGGCTGACTGTGATGGCCCTGACACATTTGTCATACCTCTCAACCTCAGAGGAAGAAATCTGGACAAAGCCATACATAAAACTGGGACAAAGGCCCAAAAATAAGGCCGATTTTTAAATATTGCTCTTATAAAGTTAGAAAGATACTAGAGTAGTAGGTCTTGCATTAGTACAAATTTTCTGAAGGGTATGAAATCTGAAACTCAAATGTCTGTCATTATTTTCTAACTTCAGTCTTTAATGATTTGCCACTAATTTGCCAAAAAACACAAATTTATGAAAAACGGACCAAAAATGTGATGGAAAAACATAAAATAGCCACACAATACAGCTGGGAACCTGTCAAAGAAGGGACACTTTTTTAATATTAGTACTGCTAACTTGAGCAGCTGACAAAATAAAAAAATCGACATGCATTTCTGAAATAAAAGTAATCTTTAACTCTTGATTATTACAGTTATTTATTAATTGTAAACCCTCCACTTTTTCTTTCAAAATTGCCATTTTGTGGAGGGATTATTAGGGGAAGAGCAACATTTTGAGCCAAAATCAGGGACAGTTGAGAGGTTTGGATATGCCTAATTCTATAAAGCAATTTATTTGCATGTAACTTTCAATCTGTTAATGCAGGAAATCTGGGCAAGGCCAAATATATTGGGGGAACATATAAACAGTACTAAATATTGCTCTTGTATAAATTGAGACAGTTGATAGAATAACAGGTCTTGCTTTAGCATGCATTTTTCTGAAGATTATGAAGTCTGAAACTTAGTGTCTGTCATTATTTAGTGACTTAATTCCTAAATGATTTGCCAGAAAACCACAAATTTTATGAGGAACAAACCAAAAAATAATACGAAAAAATCTATTCATTCTGCAAAAATCTGGACAGTTGAGAGGTATAGTTCAGCTGGGGCTGTCTTTGCGTTTGCCGCCTTTCCCCCCACACAAAATCATGGTCGAGTGGAGCATCCCCCCTGCAGCCATTCCAATGAACCATTACTTGGCTATTTCACCCCATTTAGCATAAACACTAATGTGCATACTGCTTTACTTCTGTGATGATTTGGACTTCATTTGAAAGTTTTATTTTGCATTTTACAGCACAAACACTAATAGATATCTGCTAAACAAAGCAATGCAGTCTCACAATGAAAACTGACTTAGCATTAAAACATTCTCTGCCCTTGAAACTCACATTTATTGAAACAACATTGAAACCCACATTCAAAGAAAATACATTTTGCCAGTGCCAGATAAAGATTAACTTTGGGCTGTTTTCAAATCATAGGCACCTTGCACATGAAACATACACATGCTCTATGATGCACCATCCTGACTGTATTAAATTATAATTCTTGTACAATACAGTACAGTTTTAGAGGGCATTTTAAATTTATTGTTTTGAACATTTTTACAGTAAACAATGAAACAAAATGCATGCACCAATAATGACAAAAATGCCCAATTCAGAACATTTCCATCATAAAAGTTTACTCAAACTTCTACAGTCCACTAGTATCAGTAAATATGCCCAATCTCTGAAGAAGTAAAAGTCATCTAAATAATTCCACATTAATGAGATCTGTAACTAATGAAGAGGTTGCTGCTAGCAAATAACTTTATATTTCATTGTTTCATCTACAAATAAAGTGTCTGTTGATCTTGAGGAATAAATTATAGGTTTATAGGTTCATAGGTCCTGGCTATTTCTTCCTACAGTATTTACATTCCTGGACCCCTGTCTAGCAGGGCAACTGACATGATCCCCAGGGGGGAATTTCCTATCTTCCATCCAATCATCAAGGTTCCTTTTGAGGAGGGCCAAAGAGGCGCTTTGCTTGACATGTTTGGGCAGTATATTCCAGAGTCTGGGGAGTCTCTGGGTTGGGAACCTATCCCTCCAGCAAGTTTTTGTTCACTGTAATGACAAGGTTTAGATCCCTGGAGCATGTGTCTCTGAGGGACTGGGATTTTTTTAAGTGTAACATGTCCAACAGCTCTGGGTTTGACATGGCCTTGTATGTTAAAGAGAGATCGCCTCTGAGTAGACGAAATGCATCAGAGTATAGGTGGAGTTTTTTTAGACAGTCAGCATAGGGCATCTGCTTTAGGCTTGTGATTCTTTTAGTGAGGTATTTCTGCGGTCTTTCCAGTTGTTGCAGATGTCTTGAGAGGTACATATCAAATGGGGCATTGTATTCTATAATAGGTCTAATGAGGGATGAGTACAGTGGGACAATGACCTCTTTTTTCTGGAAGAAAATCCCTTAGTGATGAGGTGTGCCACATAGAAGGATTTTCTGAATGTTGTGGCAATGTGGTTATCAAAGGTGAGACCACTGTCCACCTGTGTCCCTAAGTTTCTTAGCATATTTTGAAGGTTGCCAATGTCTTTGTTTATAAGTTCCATGATAATACATTCCATGGCCTTGCAGATCAGGCTCATCAGACTGATAGGGCAGTAGTTCCCGGGATCTAAGGTGGATCCCCCCTTGTGGAGTGGGATAACTGTAGCTGTGCACCACTCAGTGGGCATGCAGCCTGAGGTGAGGCTATGATTAAACATGACACTTAGACGAGATCCCAGTTCATTTTGTAGTTCATGTGGTGCACAGGCTGGGATGTCATCTGGTCCCATGGATGCTGTATTCTTAGCTTTGGAGAGTGCATTTTTTACCTGTGTGGCCATTATTACCGGAATTAGGCAATCTTTCGGTATTGAGATGGGCCCTTTAAGGGGTGAAAGGGGGGTGAAGTTTGCACTGAGACGATCTGTCAAGATATTGGCAATATCCTTAGGATCAGTATATTTAATGCCATTCTGTTGTAGCTCAGAGTAGATCTTAGCATTGCCATTTAGATTCTCGACATAGCTATAAAATGCCTTGTGGTTCTCTTTGGAATCTTTGGCAATTTTATTTTTGTAACTAGCTTTGGAGGATTTTATGAGGGATCTAAGCTTCTTACTGAGGCTGGTAAGGGAGTTCTTTGTATCCTGGGATCTTCCTCATTTCTGCAACAGTTTCTTCCTTTTGTTGTAAAGTTTGTTTATGGCAAAGGACCACCAGATTGGCTTTCTTTTTTTGGAGGAGAGAGTCTTGGTTCTATTGGGGATGGCACGATTCATGCACGAGTGGATGTGCTCGTACAGTGCCTTAGTGTAGGAGTCAACAGACGAACTTTCAGTTCCCACTTGCATGGGTGTCATGAAGTTTGTCACTTCTGACTTGAGTAGCATGAAGTTGGCTTTGGAGAAGTTTTTTATGGAAGTTTCCTTACTGGGGGTGGGGGTGGAATGTGGAAGTCAAGGGTGATTAGCTTATGGTCAGACCTGACCAATGAGGGGGTGACCATAGGTGTGGAGCATCGATTTCCCATGTTGGTAATTGCCTATGTTACACTAAAAAATAATAAGCTATTAATATTGCAATAAGGAATGGATGGCAAACTGATAACTGGCTCATAGTTACTAGGTATCTTCGCCAAAAAGGACTGCAGTATTCACCCCCTTTGCAAAACAGTACAGTATCAGCAATGCATCTACCTACTGTTGGGAGTAGAACCCACAGCCTTCTGCATCAAAAGCAAGTACACTACCTGTTGTGCTATTAACAATGCAAGCAGATTCTGCATAAGCAGCACTAAACTTTTGCTTCCCTGCAGCTCTCAGCTCCTTGTAAAATCTTCTCAACACTCAGCTGTATCTCTGAACTTTGCAGCACAAGAAATCTGGAACAAGCCAAAATGTATTGGGGGGGACGACAAAAGCCCAAAAACCAGGGACACATTTTAAACATTGCTTGTATAATATTGGAAAGTTGCTAGGATAAAATGCTGTGTTACCACCATACATTTTACTACCAAGTCTTGAACCCAGGACCGTGTGCAAAACAGTCAAAGCAACCTACCACTATGCCAAATCAGCTGTTTTGTGAAAGAGAGGAAGACTGAAACTTAAACGGCTACCATTTATTGAATTCATTTCTCACCATAGCTGCCAACATCTTAGCACAAAACACCTTAACAAAGCCAGTAATGGGGGAATACAGCCCCCAAACATATTCAGTGAATTCAGTTCTCACCATAGCTCTCAACCTCTTAGCAAAAAACAGATGGACAAAGGCAGTAATGGGGGAATACAGCCCCCAAATATATTCAGTGAATTCAGTTCTTACCATAGCTCTCAACCTTAGCACAAAAAATATGGATGAAGCCAATAATGGGGGGATACAGTCCCAAAATAGGGACAAATTTGAAATATCCATCTTATAAACTTAGAAAATTGCTAGACTAAAGGGTTTTGTATTACCATGTACTTTCTGAAGAATATGAAGTCTGAAATTCAAATGCTTGTCATTTTTATTTATTTAACATTTGTTAACCAGGAAAGTCTGACTTGGAACAAAAGCCAATTTTCAGCAGAGGCCCAGGGAGAAACACTCCAAACACGTCTTTGTAAGATGGGAGGATACCAGAACAAGTCCACACAAACACAGAGAGGACATGCAGACTCCACACAGAAGGCACCCTGGCCAAGAATCAACCCAGAGAACCTGTTGCTGTTAGGCAACAATGCTACCACTGCACCACTTCACTATTGACTTTGTAAAGACACAAAAATACAGAAACCACAGATTTTATGAGGAACAGAATAAATATGAGGCAAAAATCTGCACATTTTTTACAAATAGTGATGGGTAAGAAACTCAGGCTCTTGCCACCTGGACCCAAAGTACAGTGTTCAGGCCTGTTCTTTACCCACTAACATATGGCAATTGGAGCATTACATGCACCTAGATTCAGCCTGCGAGAGCAGAGCAAGCTGGGTGCTAGTAGTCTGAATATCTGGAAATGCCGCTTTTTTCATTTTTATTTTGTTTTACAGCTGGGGGGGGCTGCAGTCTTGCTGCCCAATAGCACGAGCCACCCCTAATGAAATGACTAAATAACAGGAGGGAAATGGTTTATAACAGGCGAGTCACACAATTTAACTTTATGGAAAAGTACATGACTTCAGATATGCAAAGATGTTGAAGTTTAAAGAGAGATTTTTGGAGGCAGAAAGTTTGATAGGTACTGCAGCATGATTTCCTTTCATTTTTATGATTACTTTTTAAAGTAGTTCATGAAAATATCTGCAATTTATGTGGGTTATAGACACAGTACTATATTGGGGGCATTTGCTTTCTCTGGAAGTAAGAGATTTAGTACCTGCACTCAGGTAATCTAAATAGGAAAGCAAATAATCTAGTGGAGGATTTTAAAGAGATATGCCTAGATTTATGCAACAGAGATTTGCAGTGAACTTTGGAAGATGGGGAAGGGTTATTGGAGCACTGACACAGGCAGTAGACTCTGATCTATTGGTGTGACAAAGCACTAGTTTCACATTCTTAGTGAAGGGAACAATGTCAATTTTTTTTAGTATGGTAACACTAAAATATGCTAAATCATTGTTCAGATTTTAGTTTGAAAGAACAAGTGACAAATCAATGAATTTTAAGGGATGTTTGTACCTGCTGAAGTCAGAGTTTTATACAAGGGCCTATAGGGATGTTGTCTGATTTCCAGATAGCATATTTATGTGTGTGGTCAGTCTCTGATTAAGACAGGTTTCCTATAGGTTTAATATGGGTTTGAAGTCCCAAAGTAAATTTAAGGGTTTTCATCTAGTTGCCAAAGCTATGTTTGAAGGACAACTGGGAATTGCATTGCTTGACCAGTACAGGAAGCCTATTCCAGACCAGAGGGGCACTATCTCTGCCATTGATTAGTATTTCAGCCGGAGTTATGTGTATACACGTATACACACACACACACACACACACACACACACACACACACACACACACACACACACACACACACACACACACACATTACTTAACATTCTACTTCAGACCTCTGACAGCCTTCTCTATAGTACAAGTCAGACTTTCTTCGGTGAAGGTACGGATCTGTATTGCAGATTAGTTTGCTTATAATTCCTTCACTGTAGAAAGATAAGGATTATAAAGTGTGCAGCTCAGATAAAGTATCTGGAGGTTCTTTTTAATGAAAGACTGGTGGATAATTTGAACACCATTTTGGAAAACATTATGGTAAGAAAAGTCATACAAAACAGACTGATAATACCATCCTTCTTTGTCCTTTAGAAAGCCAGAGCACATTACAAACACACATGCAAATATCTCATTTCAGAGCTTCCACAACTCAACTTACAAAGGCACTGAAAAGGATCGGTCCCTCTACTGAACATTCTGAATGGATTTTATTTTATGTACTACCAAATATGATAGTTCTCCAATAATATTATTGCTATTAAGGTGAAAACTAGGTCATTATTTGGAAAATGATGCACGTAAAGTGAAAGTCCTATAACATATTGTTACAAACAATTGGCATATTTTTTGTATTTATCCTTTTGTTGATCAAGTTAGTTCCACTAGGCTAGTAGTCTCTTTTCAGGGGAGAATTAAAGTAGTATTTATACTATTAGGGGAAATATGGCCAGGCCATCGTGAACTTCCCCTAATCTTTTCAATAGGTCCCATGGGATCTTTCACATCCACCTGAGCTACCAAGCTACCACTAACTCAAGTAGATGGGGCCTCAGTTTAACTCTTCATCTAAAGGATGACAACCTTAAGAGTACAGAAAATCCCTAATGCTGCACTGCAGTGTCTACAGTTGATCTACCTGGTGTGAGAATAGAACCCACAGCTTTTTCCACCAAAAGGCAAGAGTGCTATAAACTTTAATCAAGAAATGAATGAAATATTTCTTATATACAACAACTTTACAGATGGTTGTTTCTTTGTTTCTCAGTGAACTCCTGTATTTGAGCAACTTACATCCTGGAACTGCAACGTACCTGTTGTACAGAAATTCCAGGCTCTATGGGCATCCGAGCTGTCATGATAATTCATAATGATCTGTTTTCTTTTGCATGATCAATGCAATCATGGCACTCAAAGTGGGTCACTTACACTCCCTTATTAGCCCTATTTGCTGTAATATCTTTCAGAATGAAACATTTTTTCTTTAGTTGTAGCATTCCCTAGTGAGGGAGAGATGTCTTGCAGGATAGACTACAAATAGTGTAGTTACATATAGCAAATAAAGAACCTGTTCATTTTAGCATTTTCACACTGCTAGTATGTGTAAGAAACAGTAAAATCACTTTATTTTTATTTCCAAATCACTAATTAATTACATTTCATTTTTTAAGGAAAAAAAAATACTTTACTATTTCAAAGTATATGTGAGTATTTTAAAGTCTCTGTGAACAAGCATACATATATCCTCAGGTGCCATCTTATGTAAGATACACCACTTTTACACTGTGAAACTCATATCCATGCTTAGTAAAAAAATAGCATTGAAAGAATGGCTCAGATAGCTGCTACAGTGTTAATCCTTATAGAATGCTACTTTTAATTGGTTTCCAGACTGTTCTAAAATTAATCTGATCCTTCTATGATTGATAAGTCGAAATTGGAATTAGTTTCTTTATATACTCTGTTGGATAGCCAATAACTGCATGTGCAGAACTGTTACTTCTTTAAGACAACACGAAAGGCTACTTTTCAGATAATTCATTGCCATTATGTGTTTCAGAGCAGTTTTCAGTGCAGTTCACCAGTGCTAGTTACCATTATCTGCTTCATTGTAGAGCAAATTGTATTATGCTAAAAATCCTGTAATTATCTCTGACACTGCATTTATACTATGCAACATAAAGAACTGCACATCTACTCCTAGGGAAACCATTCATTTCAAACTCCCCTTTAATAACCAGCCACCTCACAAAGCACAGCAACACTTGGCAACTTATCCAGCAGTAGAACAAGTTAGTAAGTAACTAAACGTGACAATAGCTACATGATGTTACTTTCATTTATGAAAGTGTTATTGTTTCTTGCTAAAACAAGATTTTCATAGCTCTTCAGAATTTTTAAAAGAGTTAGATTTAAACAGGCACCATTGTTCCTTTTATGACTCAAGGTCTCGTCAGAAGGTTAATAAATATTTAGTGACTGGTCATTTTATAAAGGAATTCCAGACTGCATTGTAACTTGAATTTCATTCCATTCAATTCTTTTAAGGCACTGAAAACAGACTGCTTAGCAAACTGGTATTAACAAATACATTGCATTGTACTTATGCTTCTTACTGAACAGCCATTTTTTTCTAGGCTATCAAAATAAGAGCCTAACAAACGTAAAGCAAGTTTAATGTGATAAAGGTTGAACAGACAAGCACATACTTCTTTAATTCAGTTACTTATATGTGATTGGAATGCCTGTACATGTGTATGTGTGTTTGCATAACTATGCATATTATCCTCACTTTTTACTGTGCGGGTAGAGTTTTGTTCATATCTGAAGTATAGCTGTGCATTTTATGTGTTAGAAGCATATGTAAGGTAAATGCTTGACTTTTAATGTTTGTATGTCAAACACACAAAGGGTTTTAAAATCAGCTTGAGGAACACATTTGTCATCTTCAAATTTCTGAATGCTAACAATCATTTTTGAATAGAAAAGCTACAGGATCAGGAAAAAAATCAAGCAAAGTAATATCTTTGTAGAGACTTAACACTGGTCGGTATATGTACCTATATGAATTTTAGCCTTTGGTTACAATCCGGTACTAAGTGAATTCTGAATCCACTGTTCCTGTATGCCTCATAACTTTCAGCCCTTGCTGGTAGCTAAATCCCATGAATCCGCAATAATCATGGCAAAAGCATATGCTTACACACAACTAACTCAGAGATGCCATCAAAATGTCTCTCTAGTGTGAGTGACTTTCTGTTTCTGGTGCTTATTTGTGACACCTTAATCTGAACAGCTTTGCAGGGATGACCTTATTATACATAATTTAAAATTTTTAAGCCACCTAGGCATTTTCTTGTTGTAAATCATTGACTATCTGAGAATGGTTCTCTATTCTAAAGCCACAAAGGTGATATATTTTATGGAGAACACTGATGTCATTGTTTAAATCTCCTTCTCTTTTCTGAACTTATAGTTCTTGTTAACAGGTACTAACTATCCTCTCAACCCAAAACTTTAAATGATATCCTGAAAGAAGTTAATGAACTTAGCCTCAAATTATGGGCTGAGTTTACTCAGATAAATTAGCATGGATAAAGGCAACTGAGAAATTACATTTTATGTCACTGGAGTCAGCTCTAAAATGGATACTGTGGAAAGGAGTATAGTGTAATTGCTTCAGAGGGAAAAACATGGTAGACTAATAGAGAAGATGGTCAGTATGAATAATTTCAATAAAAATTACAAAACTCTACTTTTTCAGCATTTTGAAGT
The DNA here is from genome assembly GCF_019279795.1 of Protopterus annectens. Lineage (NCBI taxonomy): Eukaryota > Metazoa > Chordata > Ceratodontiformes > Protopteridae > Protopterus > Protopterus annectens. Next base: position 64,691,204 of record NC_056731.1, read on the forward strand.
GTAAGGAACCCAGTCATTAATAACATCTTTGATCTCTGCTACCTGACACATCTATACATCAAGGCAGCACAATGGCTTTGACAAAATAAAACACCAATACATATGCTAAGCTGAAAACAATGAACACTAATTTAAATTTTTACAGAAAAAAAGGAGTTAATATTGATAACCAGGAAACAGAGTCAAAAGCTAGTAAAAAAAAGCTTTAATAACCACAAACAGCAGCTACACTATAAAACAACACACTGAAAAGAGTTTAGCACTTTCATCCATCAGGACGTCATCAGAACTAAGCAAGTGCCGAACCAGAACCGTTAAATATCAATTAAAATTCAATTAAAAAGTCACATGACAAATATACAATTAATTACTAAAAAATGTTAACTTAAAACTTTAAACTTCCTTTTGCTGCAAAACACATTAACATTCTAAATTCTTTAAAAATAGAAAAGATGAAATAGAGCACATCATTTAGTCCAGGTTCATTCAAGGCATTGAGCCTGAGCTGCCATTTCAATTCGCTAACTAGTAAATGTTCGTCAATGATTAGACCCCTGTCGTCCTTTTTAAGTTGGTCAATCACAAAATATCCAAATCTATGTCCAGGATTTTTTTCCACATGTCTATAAAGTGCATTAGTATCTTTTCTAAGGTCATCAAATTGGCTCCAAATGTGGCGTATCATGAGGATTTTTATCAGAGGCAAGGGGCGAGACCCAAGACTGGTTACAGGAAGAATGGCCCCAGATGGAAACGATAGAACTATCGGATGGCAGTGCAGTCATTACTGATGACATTTCTGATGTTAAAAAGGTACTGAATTCAAACATGGATTTTATTATTTTTAACTTTTCTGCCAAAGAGTTCTCTGTTGAACATGCGGATTTGTTAGCTAAGGGATTTGGGTTCATCCATGCTAATAGAGCTAAAATTGACCAAATCTTAATAGATCTGAAACTTTATATTCGCAAATGAACTTGGCCATGTTATTTAATTCCAATGAAAGTGGTGCAGACAGTGGATGTTCTAACAATGCTCTAAAATGATCTAGTAAATTTAATCCCCCAGTGCATGGGGCTTTATTGACATTTGAGCAGGTTTGTTCTAATCAATTTAGGGACATTATCCGTAAGCCTGGTAATAATTTTACTAATTTAACTGAAGTTGAAAAACACCTGTTAGAATTTATGTATGATAAAACCATTTGTATCATGAAACCTGATAAGGGGGGAAGGGTTGTTATCATGGATCTTATAATAACAGGATGAATGAATTGTTGCTATCTGATACATATCAGGAAATTTCTAGAAATGAACTAGATGTGGCTTATGCTAGAATTGATGTTCAGTTACTTGATATGTTATTCCAAGGGCAGATTGAATTGGATGAATATGATTTTTTACACAACAAATGTCCGGTGATAGCTGGCATATTCGGGATACCAAATATTCATAAAAACATACAACCCCCCTTAGACCTATTGTGGATGGGAACAGGTGCAAGATATATTACTTTGTTAAATTTATTGATTATTGGGTAAAGTCTTCTGTGGGGTTAGTGCCCCAGAGTTCTAAAGATTCGTGGGATTTTCTTAAAAAATTAGGAGATATTCCCTTTCAGACTGAATACATTCTGGTCACTATCGATGTGTGTGACATATTCACACATCCCACATGAGACTGGCCTTAGATGGTTTGAGAATGACTTGGCTGATATTGGTGTTTTGTCCCAGGATCGCATAAATATCATTAGTGCTCTTATGGAAATGGTGTTGCTGAATAATTTCTTGTATTTTGAGGGACAACTTTTCAGACAACTGAGGGGTATAGCTATGGGGACAGCATGTGCCCCCAGTTTTGCAAATCTTGTTATGAGCTTTTGGAAAAATCAATTTGTATTTAATTCCCCCCTTAACTCAGGATTTGCGTTCCACACCCGTTTTTCAAACGATATATTTATTGTCTGGAAGGAAAGCAGGGAAAGACTTGATAGTTTTTTCCAGTACACTAATTCTTCCACACCATTTCTAAAGTTTGTTTATGAATATAGTGAGTTAAGCATTTCCTATTTGAATGTTAGGGTTATTAAGGATTTTAACAAGAACTGTTGTGTATCTAATATCTTTCAGAAAAGTACCTTTTCTAACAGTTATTTACATTTTGATAGCCACCACCCCTATTGTCAGAAGAAATCAGTGGTGAAAGGCCAATTGGTCAGATTGGCAAGAATGATTTCTGATGAGGCGACTTTCATTGATGACTGTCAAATATTATTGAACACGTTCACGAAGCGGGGGTACCCCAAAGAATTCTTAAAACCTATTTTTGATGAGGTAACCCACAAGAGGAGAATTGGATTATATTTAGCTCTGTTATGTTGGAACAATGGGGTTGTACTGAACAGTGATATTAGGAGCAGTAGTTGTGTTCCTAATGGTAATTTTGGTGAAATACATGGGCACAAAAGTACCGGTTTTAATAGGGCTTTTATAAGTACCTTTTCTTTAGATAGTTATGCATTGGCTTCCATTTTGAGATATAATTGGTTGTTGATGTCTACCATCCCCCATTTCAGTAAAATATTGGTGGACAAACCAACAGAAAGATCTTTGTTTTAAACAACTGTTGGAGAATAAACATGAAAATAGGAGTGGGGGGGGGTTGATGGAATGCACAAGTGTGGCTGTTGTAAAATGTGTTCCCGTATTTTAGTGGGGGAACCAGTTCACTCTTAATGGTTATAAGGTTATTATAAAAGGAAAATATAACTGTAGTACTAAGTGGGCCATATATGCTGCCAGCTGCCTTGACTGTTCAGCATATTATATTGGTAAAACCATTAGAAGGGTAAAAGAAAGGGTGTATGAACATGAGAGGGACATTAAAAATAGAAAAGATACTAATGCACTTTATAGACATGTGGAAAAAATCCTGGACATAGATTTGGATATTTTGTGATTGACCAACTTAAAAAGGACGACAGGGGTCTAATCACTGACGAACATTTACTAGTTAGAGAATTGAAATGACAGCTCAGGCTCAATGCCTTGAATTAACCTGGGCTAAATGATATGTGTTCTATTTCATCTTTTCTATTTTTAAAGAATTTAGAATGTTAATGTGTCTTGCAACAAAGGGAAGTTTTAAGTTAAAATTTTTTAGTAATTAATTGTATATTTGCCATGTGACTTTGTAATTTAATTTTAATTGATATTTAACTGTTCTGGTTGGGTACTTGCTTAGTTCTGATGATATCTTGATGGATGGAAGTGCTAAACTCTTTTCAGTGTGTTGTTTTGCAGTGTAGCTGCTGTTTGTGGTTATTAAAGCTTTTTTACCGGCTTTCAACTCTGTTTCCTAGTTATTAGCTTGGATTGGAGAAGAGTTAATATTGATGCCATCTTGTAGGAAAAACCTTCTCTTGCTAAATATAGTTCGCTTGCAGACAGATTTGCCCAAAGACTCCTGAGCAGTGAGTTGGGGGGTATGAGGAGTGTGTGGAGTCAAGAACATTTGGGATGAGTAGTACAGGAAAGGGTTAATTGTTACAGGTAGCTTGGGGGTGGAGTCAGGGAAGTGATGTAGGTGCAATGGGGAAGGGAGGATGAGGTTTCTATTCAGTGGGTGGGATAGGTCAAACCTCTTTTTGACATGATACACACAAACTGACACACACACACACACACACACACACACACACACACACACACACACACACACACACACACACACACACAGATATATGAGAGTTCTTAGAAATCTTGAAGCTCTCTAGTGTCCACAGTGACAAAAACAACATTGACATAGCAGTAAGCATGTTCTGAAATAGAGAATAGTGCTGGTGCACACAAAAGTGAAATCCTGCACTCACCACACTCCCTGCTAATTATATATACTAACTCTTAGATCACGCAATCCCCATGAAAGGACCATATTCCCAAACCCTGGGGATTGTCAAACCTCACATACCTATCAGCCATCTGTTTTGTTCACCAGAGTGTGTCAACAAACCAGACATCAACATTAGGGAGTTTAGGTTATTTCAAGCATGCACATAGATAGGATAGATAGATAGATAGATAGATAGATAGATAGATAGATAGATAGATAGATAGATAGATAGATAGATAATGACTGCTTACATATTGTGCAGGAGAAAAGGCATGAAAAATCTATTCCAGAAGTTGAAATCCAACATACTTTAATTACCAGACTTGATTGTCATGTGGCAGTTAATGCATTGCAGCATTACAGCTTCTAGAAGATTCTTGGAGATTCGATGAGAATGAAGTAGCTACAAGGTGAATCTTGAAAAGACATTCAGTGAGTCTAAGGGCCTGAAACACAGGTTTCTCTAGGCAAGGCAGATGAAGGCTACGAAGAGAGAAAGGCAAGTGTAAGAACTTGACTTATCACAATGTTGAGCAATGCAACCGCTAAACTTCTTAGTACTGATTTTTCTGAAATGAGATGCAGACTCTTGAGATAACACATAAAATGGGCAAATTATGATTTATTTGGTTGTTGTTAAAGTACTACATTTTATTTAAGGGTTGCAAGGAGTTGAGATAGACCTTGGGAGAAAGCTAGTCATCTGTGGTTGGAAGATTTGGGGTAATTTAAAGCATCCATACATAGATATACATTCAATGAAAGAGGGAAATTATGTTTCTCAAGAGGTGAGTAAATTCTGTAGTCATTGTAAGTCACAATGTAAAGAAAGTGACAGCATTCTGAACTTTCATGAACAAACACTGTATGTCTAAAACATTAAACTTTTCTTATCCTGTTATATTTCCCCACACTCAAAAAAGTATCCTTTATCAAGTGCATCACTATCCCAATTCTGTGGTGAAAAAAAATCAGGGGTGATATACCAGAAGCAGATATATGCCAAAGGGAGCATTAAATTCAATAACTGGCCCAATAAGGGTTGAGTAAAGCGGGCAATGACATCCCTAGATCTGGACATAATCCCTTTGTTTATAAACTGTGCAATGTAGGACTTTCTTACAACAATATACATGTTGGTTAGGAATTAAGTCACTGTCCAGATAAATTCCAAAATCCTAAACAACTGGGTCAACTTTTAGGGGTGTATTGTCAATGTAGCAGTTCCCTGGGGTAGATGACTTCCCAAAGGATACAGTAATGCATATTTTGTCATTTAGTTTCTGTCCATGATTTTGGCACCACTTATTTATTTGGGAAAATTTTCCTGCAAGATGGCTAAATCATCTGGGGATTCAATAACTGCTACTAGATTGTAGTCATCTGCAAACTTAGTCAGCTAGAGCCCTCTGGTATTGACTTTTACTTTAGAAAACTAGATGTCAAACAGGAGATGTCCTAGCACAGAACCTTGGGGGACACCACTGGTGACTGGTCTCTTTCTGGAGGTAACAGTCTTTATTTTGATTGCCTGTGTCCTATCTGTGAGCCATTTCACAATCCACCTGGTGACATAAGCTTTTCAGCTTATTTAGCTTTTCTACCTTGCCTGAGTGGAGAAGTGTGTCAAAAGCTTTGGCCAGGTTGAGGTATGTGGCATGTACTGTGATGCCTTCATCCATTGCTTTTGTGACCTTTAGAAAAAAATCCACCAGGTTTTATTGACAGGTTTTCTTGGTATTCATAAACTGATGATCACCTCAATATTCTTGTGTGAAATATAATATCTACTACTGTTACCTCATGTGAATGTATGCAGTGTGAAGCTTTTCTCTCCAGGCTTCCTCTGCAAAGCAGACTTTACTGGTAATCAAAGACAGTTAAATAAATGCATGCAAACATATGTACATTCACTACTAGGCATCAATATGATACTTCAGTCTCCACACTGCCCCCAAATATAGGTCATGTGTAAAACGGGGAAATAAAGGATCTGAGCTATGTATGGGAAGCCAAAAAGAGCTGGCAAAAAGGAAAGAAGACTATTTGTTGGCATAACTGTTCATTTCCCGTTCACAATGTAAAGTACTACAGAGTCAGCACAGTTTCCCTTGGCTGTGTTATAAACTAATTATGTGCAGTTGTATGCTAGATATCATATTATCATTACATAGCCATTAGTGGTCTACTGTATACCTACTCGGTACTCTAATAAATAAAAATTGCATTCATTATTTTCCCTGTATAATCTGTCTATGTGTACAACAATTTTTTTTTCTTGACTCATCAGACACCATGTTCAAAGGTGAGAACATTGAAAACTTTCTTTTATTCCAGTCTGTTTGAGAGGATCCAGATTATGTAGTGAGATGAAAAACATGACCTACTATTCCAGATGATATGACGCATGTTAACAGTTATGACTGTGATCTTGAACCTGTAGCCTGCTTGTTCCATCTTTTATAAACATTGCAAGAAGAGTGAGGCAATATTAAAATGACACAGTCACTCTACCAAGAAGACTTTTCCCAAAGAAGTATCTTGCAAGGGGATAGGTGCACCTGTCTCATTATTTTGACAGAGGGGGACATCATAAATTAGCTATACAGATATTTTATATAGCAATGCTGTTGTCTAGGTAACCCATCTGCATTAATATATTTTCAGTCATTAAGCTCTGGAAATCCCTAATTAGTCTATTTATATCCATAAGTCATCGTTATATCACCTCCTTGCATTAATTAGAAGGTGTTTGACTCTGCTACATGACTACATAGGAGGAACCAATAAGGAATTACATTTAAAATAAATGTGTAAGCTACTGCAGGCAAATTTTGCAAAAAAAAAAAAAAACATCATAAAAGTTGTCATTTTAATACAACTGGCACATGTCACTGCATTATAATATCACATGACTTAAGAATACCCTGGATACCACTGCAACCAACTGCCTTTCTGAAATGTTTAAGTCTATCACGCAATAGCATCAGTAATGTATCAGTAAAGGAAGAGACATGCTAGAATTTATGAATTTATTTTAGCTATTTTTCCTTGCAGTCTTGAGCTGTTGGAAATACATACAGGTGTACCAGGTACCCAAAGGTTTAGCTTTGTGTTGTCCTAATCATAAAGCTCAGCAAAAAATGTATATTCCACCTAAACCTGCTATAATGGAGCTTAAGAAAATTATGGGAGAAATAGTCAGCTTTCAGCAAAGAATATTACTTATAGGTGGGGACTGGAATTTGCTTTGCAACAATGAAGATATGTCTGGGGGGGCACAAAAGGGAAAATATAACAAAGGAGGGTAGAATTTTGAAGAAATTTATGAAAATATTTGCATGGAAGATGTGAATTCAATAACAGGAGTTTGGAATTAATTTACATTTTATTCCCCAAAATACAAAAACTTGGCAAGGCTAGATAGAATTTACATTTGACAGGAGCATGTGCACTTAATTAAAGGTCTTGATATGCACCCAATAACTATTTCAGATCATGTGTCAATAATAACTAAATTAAAAAGCACAGGGCAATGAAATAAAAATGACACACTGGTGCTTTCCCAACTATCTGTTGAAAAGAGAGGATTTCAAGGAATGGGTAGTGGTGATTATTTTTGAGCTATTCAAGAGGATAGAAATGACTTCTGAAAATATAGATAGAGAGTGCCATACAATTAAGGTGGAGTTTAAAAATAGGGTGGAAATAAAAGAAAGGGAGCTATGGTAACAAGAATTATTTAGAGGGACTGACAAATGTTAAAGTATTGGAGAGTAGAGGGAATCTCACAGAACAAGAAGAGGATCAACTGCAGAATGCTAAGCAGAAAATAAGGGATTACCTTAATAACATACACAAGTTTAGAAAAATTGCTGTTAAAGCTAAGCAGAAAATAAGGGATTACCTTAATAACATACACAAGTTTAGAAAAATTGCTGTTAAGCAACTGTTTTTTGATAATAACTCCAGAGCGCAAAAACGTTTAGCACAATAACTCGGGCAACAGAAAGTAGAAAGGGCTGTCACCAAGCTTAGGGAGCCGATAACAAGATATCCTGTAGAGGTACTAGAAACATTTTGGAAATGTTATGAATATCTGTATAAACCAGAGAAATATGGAAATCAAGAAAAGGTACAAATGGAAATGTTTATGGAAGAATTAAATATGCCAAGGCTAGTGGTAGATGAGGCTCAATTACTAACGGTTAGGATAGGAGGAGATGAGATAAAAATTGTGATGTATAACCAATCTACAGGAAAGTTCTCAGGAACAGATGTTATTCCTGTGGAAGTTTAGAAGCTAGGAAGGAAAAAACTGATAAAAATCTGGAAGGTTTTATTTAACAGTATTTTAAGAGGAGGAGGGGAAGTACCAACATCCTGGAAGAAGGCAGTGGTTGCTGTAATACCTAAAGAGGGTAAAGATCATTCAGATCTAGCTTCATACAGGCCCGTTTCAATACTAAGCCATGATTATAAAGTGTTCATGTCTATAGTAGCTAAAAGAATGGCAAACATGATGCCAAAATTGACAGCTATGGATCAGTGTGGGTTTGTGGTGGGGAGGCAAACATTTGACAACATTAACAGAACATTGATGATCCCGAGGAAAGCAGAATGTAAGAAAATATTGCAGAGAAAACATTTGACAGAGTAAGCTGGAACTTTATGAGCAGGACAATGGAACATTTGCATTTCCTGAAAAAAATTATAAGGTTGATTAGGAGGATATATGAGGGATTGGATATGAAAATTAAACTGGATCGTGTCCTCTCTGATAATTTCTGATTGAGCAGAGAAAACAGGCTGGGGTATCCTCTTTTCCCTTTGTTATTTGTACTATATTTAGAACTACTGGCAAAGAAAATAAGGGACTCAGAAATTCAAGGATATAATAGGTATTGTAGTGAAGAAAAGCTGGCTTGTTTGCAGATGATATTATTTTATACCTGACAAAACCAGAAAGAGACATTGCAGTGTTGTGGAACATTTTGAGACAGTTTCAGATCTTTTCTCGATACAAAATTAAAGAAGCTAAAACAGACAATAGTGGCAAATTATGTACCCACACATGAATTGGCTCAGCAATATCCATGTTTATGGGACATGATAAAATGAAGTATTTAGGAGTATGGATTAATAATGATTCTGGTGTGGCAGCTAAGGATATGTGGGAAGAGGCTAAACAAAAGATAATACAAAAACTGAGAAAATGGAAGCTTTTTATATGGATGTGGATAGTAAGATACAAGCAGTTAAAATAGTTTTAATCCCATTAGCCGTATACACGTGAGGCACATTTTTATCAACCAGAGAATAAGTTGTGTATAACAATTAATAAAGAGCTAAAGGATTTTATCTGGGAGGGGAAGTTGGCAAGAGTTAAGTGGGATAAGTTGATTCTTCCAGTAGAACAGGGCAGATTGGGATTACCGATTTGAAGGGGTATTTGAGACCTACACAGTTCTATACATAGCACAAGCAGAAAACTATAATTCGAAGTGGAAAAGGATGATGATGAAACAGGAGGACTTTAAGAAACAAGGAGAGATTGGGATTTTGGATGCAGGTCTTTAAGGAGAACAACAATAATTATACAGAACATTATATCTATAAAGTAGCAGAAACTATCCTAAAAACTAGCTGATACAGGAACAGAGAAAGGAGATTCTGCCAATATGGATGACTGCAATTAGGGATTATAGACAATAAGAAAGAGGGGGCTGGAATTTATTGGAGAAAACTGGCAAAGGGGCAAGATATTGGAAGCAAATAACTAGAGAGGGAAAGATGATAGAATGAGAAGGCACCAAAAATGTATTTAACGGCAGGTTAGAGATTGCCTTTCCTATCAAGGATTGATATCAGAGTACAGGCAAAGAAAAAGAAATAGGGGGGTCCTAAACAAAAGACCAGCACTGGTAGAGGTTTTAATAAAATCCAGAACAAAAGCTGTCATTAAAAAAGGAATCATTTTTAGAGCATATAAGAATCAATCAGGGGAGGTAAGAAAGGACTGGGAAGAGAGACTAGATAAGCAATTCACAAAGAAGCAATGGGAGGATATAAGTATGCCTCCCAGATATGCAACAAAATTTAAAGACTTAGGATTTTTGCTTGGAAATGTTTACATAGATATTTTTATACCCTAAGTAAACTCCAGGGAATTTTTCCTCAAGTAGACAGCAAATGTTGGAGGTGTGATGAAGAAGAAACAGGTAATTGGGAACATATTTTCCTGGAGTGTGGTGAGTTGATGGACTTTAAGGATTCACTGCAGGATGCACTGTTGGAGTTGCTGTGTGGGCAGATTTGTCAGAAGAGGGAGATGATTTGTCTGAGCTATGACACAGACACAGAATTGCCTAGACGTAGTAAGGCCTTGTTGTGTCTAATTATGGTGGCTGCCAAAAATACAAATACTAGAAAAAGGAAATCAAAATCCAGACCAACTATACTAGCAGTAGTGAGTATAGTAAGAGAGATAAAAGAACTGGAACCGACATCTTTAGAAAAGGATGGCAGCAAACTACATGGGAAAATGGGAATTGTGGGAGCAATACATACAGGGAGGAATGAGATTTAAAAGGCAGTAGGACTTAAATGAGCTATGTAATATTTGACTGAAAATGATTTGGTAGATTATAAGTTAAGTATAGTGTTTGCAACTGGAGTGTGTCAGTATGGTTTGTGATGTAAAATGCTTGCAACTAGGATTGTGTCAATGTGGCTTGTTTTCATTTATATAAATATATGATTGCTTATGTTGTAAGTGATGGTTTAATAAAGATGATTCTTGTTTAAAAGAAGGCAGGAACTGAATAATTTATATAATGTTGCTTAGGTTATATGATATACAGCAATATATGTAAAGTATAATGTTTTAAACATGAACTTGTTAATACAGTTTGATTAGTTTTATATAAACGTAAATTTGCCTACCTTACAAGTGATAATTCAATAAAGGTGTTTAAAAGAAAGCTCAGCAAGAAAATGGTACAGAAACATCTTTTCTTGCGTGCTTAAATCACAGTGTTTGCATTCTAGCACTGAAAGTATTCCGATCATCAAAAAATGTTTTGACTTAACAAGAAAGTGAATGCAAAGTTAAGACTTGCAATGCATGTGAGCTTGGTTTCTGAAATATTACAGTACAGAAATAGTCTCTGCATTCATAGTTCAGTTGATAAATAGTGAATGATCTTTATTACGTAGGAAAGAAATGGGTCTTTCAAGAAACGGTGAACATTCTACTGTGAATACACAAAATTGTGATCAAAAGATTGCGAAGAAGGCATTTGTCTAAAGGAGTGTTATATGTGAGGGCAAGTGTTCCCATATCCTTTGTATGATTAGCTCTGTATCCCACATTACCTGATATTTAATATATTCACATCCATGGATAGGATTACTCAGAAAAATGATAAAACCTTGATTTTAGCACAAAAATAAGAGGTGCTGATTTCCCATTTTTCAGCAAACTTGAGAAATGATTCCAGCATTTGTAATTTGGAAAAAGCCATGTCTCCCAAAAGTAACATGTCATTCACCGACCACTGTAAGCCAGACAGAGGGATAATAGCTTTTTTTTTGTCAGTAGCCTAACACACTGACCAGACTGCTTCTAGCAAGCATCAACAAAATGCCTTATTTTCTGAATGTCATAGAATTAATTTAGTCATTGACAATTCCATAATGATCTCACCTAGAAATTTCCCTTCTTTTTAAAGAAAATTACATCTGATGTAGAAATATTACCACTAACACATTATGTCTAAAAGCAACTCCTTTTGATATATGATGATGTTACAAAAACATCCAAGGGAAGCATCAAAGGTAATGTGGATAGCAAATATCAGAAAACATGGGTTACAGAAACAAGGACGCTTAATCTGAAGAAAATACAAATGCAGAGATGGTGATGTGAAGAAGTATTACTTCACTGATATTTTGCAAACCAAAAACAACCAGCAAGCCAAACCAAACACAGGTCCTCAAAATACACATTTATTTGATCTAGTAAAATCGAGGTTCAGCACTTTCTAAGTTAATTGATATTTTGGCCAACTAAGCTCATACAGTTCATACAGAACAAGGCAGAACTGGTGGGACAGAGACATATGTTCCATCAAGGTCTGTAATTCTGTTCAGATGAGACATTAAACCAAGGCCCCAAATGCCCAACTTCCGTAGCTGAGGTGGATTTAAAAGATCCCATGGCACTTACTGAAAAGAGTAATGGAACATCCTCATTGCCCTGGCCAATTTTCAACAGATATCAAGAATAGAACTTCAGGCCTCAACTGAAAAGTGGCCATTGACCTAGTAGGACTAATGCAGTCAACAAAGTGTAACTAAATAAAAGAAAGTATCTGATTTATACAGAAATAGTTATATGTAATTGATTGTAGATAAAAAAAATTTCTGCTCAGTACACTGTAAAGTGAAAATGCATGCAATTGCAGGCAAAAAAGGCTATTGACAAAAAATTCATAATGAATGACTCATGAGTTTCATATGAGCAACTAATGGCAACAGGGCAGTTCTATAAGAAAGTTTCACAAGTGACTCATGATGCATACTGTCTTTTGCTTGGAAAATATTTTCTTTCTGGACATTTTTTGTACTCTTGCATGTGCTAAGAGATGTTTTACCCTGTGTTTACACTTGATAATGCAGCAAAACTTAATATGAGGCCAGTTAAAGTAGTTGTGGCATCAGTTCTGACTGTGCATCCAAATCTGACTCCTTCTGTGACAAGTAAAGGCAAAACTAACAGTCTGCTGTACTCTGCCTGGGATTTCTGTCTTGTGAAGATGTTACAAATTTCACAGTCGCAGCATAGATGGGAACTGTTTTAAGTGTTCTAAGCAGTATATAACATGAGTCCTCCCTTTACTTAATGCCCTGCCTTACCAAATGAAAATTTCCATTGGACAAACTGCAATGGCCTTTCTCTTATATTGTGTAGAGATGTTAAAGGCCAGTAACAACCCAACTAATGGAAACTATTCATCAGGCATCCTTTGTTGACAGAATCTCATCCAACAGCAGATTAACTTACATTTCTTCCTGCTATATTAAACAGTCCTGTGTGCCACCTGAGCCTGGCTGATTAAAGACGAAGCCCTTCTGCTCCCATTTCATCTCTGTCCTCTGATGATTAACATACATGCTTTAGACAGGGATAAAGCTACTGTCAGTAGCTGAAGGGGTTTAATTTGTCTGAAACCACACTATGCTATAAAATTTGCAATCAGGCAGTTACTTCTGGGTCAGAACAGAAAGGCCAGCTTCTTTTTTTTGTTTTTTTTTTTGTGCAGTGTCATGATGGCTTTCATCAGCACAGTTATTTTTCTGATCATCTACTCTGAAGAAAATCTGACAAAGAAACAATTATACACAGTTATAATTAGATAGTCTGAGAGTAATTTTGACAGCTGTGTCATTTTTATAAGGACATGGCTATTATCAAAAATGGAAATAATGCTCCTGTGTAAGATCTTGCAGCCTGAAAACAGCAAAATATAATCCATAATAGGGAGAAAGTCTACACAAATTATGTAAACATGTTGGGAAATGAATCACTATAAATGTTCAGATAAACCTTAGTTACTGACATGTCAAGCCAAATATAGACAAGAAACGAATGGCTCATAGAAGAGCTACATGTTGTCATAAATACATTCAGCTAAACTTACATACAGGAGGACATAACTGGTATTACAAACGACTTGAGAAACATCTAATTCTGGGGATCACTACAGCAAGCTTTAAAAAGAAGGTTAAGCATAAACAACAATACAATCTGAAAGTAATGTAAGTTAAGATACAACAGGTTGTGTCATTATTTCTTTTAGAGTGCTATATATTACTTTACAAGACCAAATTTCATGAAGCACAATTGTAGAGAGATGATCATTTGAACTGTTTATATGGACTTGGCACCATGTCACCGTATAACTGTATATATATATATATATATATATATATATATATATATATATATATATATATATATATATGTGTGTGTGTGTGTGTATATATATATATATATATATATATATATATATATATATATATTTATATATATGGGATTCGGGCACATGCTCGACTAGCATATATCCAAATCACAAAACATCGAACACACATACACGAAAGCACTTAACATTGACAAGCGCTTCCGCGTATGTGTGCCTGTTTTGTAGATCGGACTACACTGCTGGTAAGGGAAAATTTCCTTTTCCTCACTGTAGTGCAATTTCGGAGTGAGAATAATAAAGTAGGGGGTGAGGGGTTCAGGGGGGGTGAAGCCCCCCTGCAGAAACGTAGATTTGTTTTTTTGAACTACACATACACTGAAGCGCTTTTCGATATTAAGCGCTTTTGTGTATGTGTGTTTAATGTTTTATGATTCGGACATATGCTAGTCGAGCATGTGTCCTAGACCCATATATATATATATATATATATATATATATATATATATATATATGGGTCTACTTCATTTGCCCTAACTTCCAATTGACTGACATCCATTTGCCCGACCCCATTTGACCAAAATGTTATTTGACCGACACTTCATTTGACTGACAAGTATTATTGGCAAGTAAATGGAATATGCCCCCTTCCCCACAGTAGTGTGACCCTAGAGTTAAAATATATAGTTAGGGGGGTTGGGGGCACAATGTGGGGTGTGTGGGGTGAAGCCCCCCCCCACTTAATTTCATATTATATTGTTTGGTTTTGCTTTAATATTGCTTAGTAAAACAAAAGTAAGTGGGGGGGGCTTCACCCCCACACCCCCCATTGTGGGGGGCTGTGCCCTGACACCACCCTAACTATATATTCTAACTCCAGGGTCACACTACAGTGGGGAAGGGGGCATATTCCATTTTCTTGCCAATAATACTTGTCAGTCAAATGAAGTGTCGGTCAAAGGAAGTGTCGGTCAAATTAAATTTTGGTCATTTGGTCTCGAGCAAATGGGTGTCAGTCAATTGGAAGTTAGGGCAAATGAAGTAGACCCATCTATATATATATATATATATATATATATATATATATATATATGCATGCATTTTTTTTAATGAAAACTCAAATAACTAGTCCAAGCAGTCATTTATAGCACAGTGAATGATGACGTTATACCAGTAAACCATGAAAAACTTTTATCCGCAATAGCCAAAGTGCATCGTTGTCACATAATCTTTGAACAACAGACACCCTCCTTTAGTGATAGCCTGGTCAGTACAGGGACATTGTCCCATTTGTATGCCCATTGTATTTACTTAAGTGTGTGCACAAATAGGGAGCAATGACATAGCAAACATTCTTTTCCAGAAGCTTCCCGGGACTGAACTGAACAATCCTTGAATGGGTTTTGTTGGAAATACAAATATTTTGTCATTTAAATTTGTACCATAGTAATTCTGTGTTTTAGATGGCTTTCAGAAAGTAGATAATTTCAGGTGTAAGACCGTTATCAAACAGCTGTCCAACATAACAAGAAAACATGATGCAGAACATAATGCCTTAACATTTAAATAGGTGGAATATTATCTTGGTTAGTACAACCTTCTGCCAAGTGTTATGAAAAGGTTTTATTAGAATATAGGAAGAGACTCTGTAAATTATTTTGTGCTTAAAACTGCAGTCATTCATTTTAAGCAGAGGAAATTCATCTGCAGTGCTCATTTTATTTCATTGTTTTTAATTTACGATTGCAAATAAGTGTTTGCTAAAATTTAATTTCAATTTTCTCACAACAGTTTGAAGGATAAACTGTTTCTTCTAACAAATATTTTCACTATTATCAGATATAAACAGTTTTATTGATACAGAAAGGACTCATACTTTCCCAACTAACTGAATGACTTCATGCTTATAAGTCAGAATATTTATTTCACTTGAATGCAGAGTTTTTGCTGCTGTGTGGTGGTTCTGCGGTAGCGTTGTCGCCTCACAGTAAGACGTTGTTGTCCTGTTCGATTCTCAGCTAGAGCATCTTCTGTGTGAAGACACGCGTGAATGAGCATACATTAGTTGAAGGTTGTGCGTCAGGGCAGGCAACTCAGCAAGTAAAAATCTACTGCCAATCATTAGCGGACCGGAGTTCCGCTGTGGCAACCCCTAACCGGGAAAAGCCAAAAGACACAACAACAAAGTCATGTGTGATCATAGTTTCCAAATCTTGGACTAAGGAAGCTATGTTGAGCTCACTTGACAGCTCACAGTATGATCATTAGAAGCATTCTGCACTGAAATCTGGTTTGGACATAATTAGCACAGCAAGGGCATCAGTCCTCATATCATGTGTCTCTCCTAGCATGGGGCCCCAATATGGTATTATTGGTTGGAGTACAGGCTTTTGTAATACTAACATTGACATGCATAAACTGATAATATCCAATGCTCCCAGTAAAGAACATGTCAGACCTTACTGGAGTTAATATAGAATACATTTTAAAGCAGCACATTCTATGACGATTATTTAATTAGCAAGTTATTGCTTTTGATGGCAGGGAAGGTCTGACTGGGCCTTAATGGTCTAAGGACAAAAGATCAAATTACATAATGCAAATCAATGCGTAAAGATAATTAATAAGCAAATTAAGTGAAACAAGTATAATATTGCATAAACACAAATACGGTGAAATGATTACTAGAATATAAACAGGCAAGCATCTGAGCAAAGACAATTACAGTAAGGTATAAGCAATAAAACAATATGTACAAAATAAAAGACAGTCATTGTATCTAAAGAAGTTCTGAGAAATCACGTGTTGAATGCAGTGTTACAGTTTGCTGGTGCAATGTCTCATACAAGAGTAAATATAGTTAGTGAGGAATATGTACATTAGCATACATGCAGGAATAAACAGTAAAAAGATCGATTGGAGGAGAAAACATCTACTGACATACTTACAGAATGTAAAAATGTGAACATGAATGTGTTGTCATACTAGCGGTCTAGGGTGATAGAAACAAATGGTTTGTGTATTATGAGGGAATATAATGGAGACAGGTTAGATAGAGGAACAAGAATAAAGTTTATGGAGAGTCATCAAAGGGTGAAAGGACAAAACTGATGTAGAAAGATCCAGTAAGGGAAATATAAGGGTGGAAATGCTTTGGGCATGGAAGGCTAGCAAGAGCAAAGGAGGTAAGTGAGGGTAACTGTTTAGAGAGGTGCAGTGCATATGTGATGACAGTGAGATAGTTAGAATGGTACACTGCATTGTGGAAACATATGCTGAGGTGAAGATTGTGATAATGATGTTAGAAGAATAGGAAGTTAAAGATATCTGTACGTAGGGAAAGGTTAGGTAGAATGGGGTAGGTGAAAGTACAAACTTCTCAGTGAAGTGGGCTGAATAGAGAAGAAGACATTGTATAGTGATAGCTTTAGAAACATTGGGGATAGAGGTAGGAAGAATATGGGGGGACTGAGGTAAAGGAGGAGTGTGAAGGGAGTTAGAAGGCAGTTTGTGCAAGCTGTTTGAATAACTAGGGTGGCCTCTGACACAGTTATATGGTAGGTTACTTTAATGGTAGGAGTGGAGGAGAGCATAGAAGCTGAGAATGTCTAGTTGGGAGATGCACTGAAGCAGAGCTATTTGTTTTATTTATTTATTTCACATTTGTTAACTGGGTTAGTCCAACTGAGTATGCAAACAAACCCATTTTCAGTGGAGACCCAAGGGGAAATGCCCCAGCAAACATAAGTAGAGATAAAGTGACAATATACAAATATTAAATAATCACAATACAAAAGGTTATTAACTACAAATAACACTAATACAAGCTTTACCCTCAAAACAGTTTCTACCGCTTCAATCAAAAGCATGCTCTCCAAACTAAAAACCTCATCAACAGCAGCCGACCTACTCCCCAGCTATTTCTTGAAACTCACAGCAGATGCTATTGCTATCCCAGTTTCCACTCTCATAAACAGATCAATTGTTGAAAACTATGTGCCCAAACTCTGGAAAATATCCTATGTTACACCCATGCATAAAGGCGGGACCTCCACTGAACTTAATAACTACAGACCCATTGCTTTATTCTCCCCCCTGGCCAAAATCCTAGAAAAATGCATCCATACCCAAATGCTAAACTATCTCCTAGACAGCAACATCCTGTCACCTACTCAGCATGGTTTCAGATCTGCCCATAGTACCACTACAGCCCTCCTCTGCTTCACAGACACAGTAAACTGTCTCAAAATTGAAGGCCTACAAGTGCCAACTCTTTTTTTGGATATGTCTAAAGCATTTGACGCAGTCTCAAACCAAATCTTGCTAAACAAGCTAAACCAATATCATCTATCAAATTCCACACTTACCTGGTTCCAAAGCTACTTAACTGTCTGGTACCAAGCTGTGAAATGGGAAAATTCTCCCTCTCCTCAGCTGCCCTTAACTATAGGAGTCCCACAGGGTTCTATCTTAGGACCACTACTATTCACAGTCTTCACAAATGACCTCCATACCTTCACACAGCATGCATATGCCCACGGTGGTGGTGCTGCGGTAGCATTGTCGCCTCACAGTAAGACACTGTCCAATTCGATTCTCAGCTAGAGCGTCTTCTGTGTGGAGACATGCGTGAATGGGCGTACCTTCATTGAAGGTTGTGCGTCAGGGCTGGTAACTCCTCATGTAAAAATCAACTACCAATCATTAGCGGACCGGAGTTCCGCTGTGGCGACCCCTAACCGGGAAAAGCCGAAAGACACAACAACCTCCACACTGCATGCATCTATAATGCAGTATGCAGATGACACTACCTTAATCTGTGCTGCACAAAACATTCCCACCCTCCTGAAAACAACTAAGTAGCATTCTCTGACATTGAAAACTACCTTACCAAAGCCCAACTTATCCTCAATCCAAAGAAAACTCAGCTTATAATTATAACCAGTTCTAACAAAAACACTAACAGTCAATTCACTATCTACTCCACAAATGCTACTCCAATTGCTCCAGTGGCACAGGCTAAGCTATTGGGAATAACCATAGACTGCCACCTAAAATTTCATCTCAACTTAACTATTAAAAAAGTACATCCTAAACTGGGGTCACTCTACCGTATCAAACCATTTCTTACCAACAACAGAAGATCAGCCATTGCTCACTCCCAACTTCTATCCACCCTACTCTATGCATCTTCCATTCTGACTAATCTCAACAAAACTGAACTAAGCACAATGGAAGCCTGCTATAACAGAATTGCCTGCTTTGCTGCAAATTGCTCATATAGAACTCATCACTGTACTGCTTTGAGACAGCTCCACTGGCTTGAACTGCCCAACCTCATAACCTACAATCAGCTCTGCCTCTGTCATTCTATCTATTTACTCCCCAATAAGTGTCCTGCCCTCAGAAACCTAGTACAACATCACTCAGCCAAAAGGCCTCTTAGATCATCAAGCAAACTACTACTAGAAGTCACCAACAGCTACAGTAGCTTTGGTGATCCACTATATAGTAGTTCAGTGGCTAAAAAATGGAACTCTGTCCCTACTAGCATTCAAAACACATCATCCAAAGCCTCCTTTAAAGACCTCATCAGGCAACATCTCAAGGAAAGTTGGCAGTGCCATGATTGCTCCCCAGGCTAGTGAAAGCAGATAACATATACATACTAAATCTAGAGCACTTGATAATTGTTTTCAATCTTACTCACAAACACTGGCTAATCTACAATGTATGTACTGTACCTGTGTACTATGTATGTAGTCTACCTATGTTCCAAATTTCAGATGTACACCACAAATCTATTAATTACCTTTATTTTTAAAATTAATATTTTTTTGTTTGTTCTCTCCACTGTTTATGTGCCGCATACCACTGTAAAAACATGTCTCTTGTAATTTTTGTGTATTCTGATCATGTCTAAATAACTAAATGTGTCTGTAATTTTTCTTTGCCTCTGCTGAAAAAGGGCCTTTTCGGCTCAGACACCCCCGGTTAACAAATGTAAAATAAATAAATAAATACATGCATTGCACTGATAGTAAGTAATCCATTTTCAGCGGACACCCAAGGGGAAAAGAGCCCCAGCAAACATAAGCAAAGATAAACATACAGGACAAAATCTATTAAAAATAATGCAAATATGAAAGTAATTATAAAAAGAAAAGCAAAAGAAAAATGTATGAACATTAAGGGTTTTTCCTGATAACAGTGGTCTAAATTTACTACATATAAGAGTAAAAACAAAAGGATAATCGTTGTTCAAAAGAAGGAAAATGTACAGACATTTATAGGAAGTGGAGGGGGAGATAGTGTGGAGAATGGGAGGGGGGGGGAGAAAGGAGGGGTCTGTAGGGTATATTACTAGAGCTGAGGGTTTAAGTGGTTAGTTTAAGCAGAAGTTACTAACAGAGAAAGAAAGTGAGGAGATGCAACAGGTTATACAGTAGGACAGGCTAAGACTATGTGTGGTCAAAGCAATGGCATCATTTCAAGTTTAATAGGTGGGGTTTAAGCTCGTTTTTAAAACAGGGAAAGGAAAGGTTGGATCTGATATGGAGAGGGAGTTTGCTCCAATTTAGTGAGACAGAATGTTTGTAAAGTAGTTTGCCAATATTTCTTTTAGGTTTATAAACTGAGAGAAGATGCTGATCAGCACACCGGAGAGGCCGAGGGGGGGGGGGTAGAGACTAGCATGGGAGATGAGAGCAGGGCAGGCGGAGTGGTTGTTGAGTATGGAAAAGGTAGCATGGAGTTGCGACTGTAGGAGAACATGCAGAAATTCCAGCCACTGAAGTTTGTTTAGTGAGATGCAGTGATGCGACAAGAGTGGTTGGTTTAGAATAAATCTGGCAATTTAGTTGTATGTTTGTTCCAGTTTCTGCATTGAGGTAGTTTGGATATTGGTAAGGATGGGGGAAACATATAGAAAACTAGGTAAGAGAAACGCCTGTGCTAGAATGCATTTAGGGGCAGTAGTGAGGAATTTTTTGTACCTATAAAGTGGCCCAGGTTTTTCATGTTTTTTTTTTTTGATGGCCTGTTGTATGTGCAAGTGAAATTTTAGTCAGCCATCAATTATTACCCCAAGGAGTTTGGTGTGTGAGGCAGGGGAGACAGTGGTGCCATCTAGGGAGGAAAGAGAAAAGTTGGATTTAAGGTGAGAGAGTGTCTGAGGTAGGAAGAGAAGAAGCTGAGTTTTCTTTGGGTTAAGGATTAGTTGATTATTTCTGAGCCATTTTTCAACAGAGATAAAGGAATTCTGTGTTAGTGTTTGTAGTTCAGAGATAGTATTGGAGATAGATAAGACAGCAGAGTTGTCTGCGTATTGTATTACAGATGAGAGACTACAGGATGAATGTAGGTTGTTGGTAAAAATGTTGAAAAGGAGTGGTCCAAGTATGGAGCCTTGGGGTACTCCTGTTTGGACAGCAAGGAAGGGTGAGAAAGCCTGCTGCTATCTAACAGCTTGTTTTCTGCCAGTAAGGTAGGACTGGAACCAGCGAAGAGTAGAAGGAGAGAGGTTTAGGTCTGAGAGTTTGTTAAGAAGGATGGGATGAGAAACAGTTTCAAAGGCTTTAGAGAGATCAAGGAATAGACAGAAGATGAGGAGGTTGTTGTCCCTAGCTTCTGCAACCTTTTGAGTAAAGGATAGTAAGGCAGTCGAGGTACTGTGTTTAGGGTGGAAACCATGTTGCAAGAGGTGAGATTTCTGCGAATGAGATAGGACAGTAGTTGAGTATGTATACATTTTTCAAGGATCTTGGAAAGCAGTGAGAGAATAGCGATTGGTCTAAAGTTAGAGGGCTCAACAGAGTTGTCACCTTTGTGCAGAGGAGTGGTATAGAAGGATTTCCATATTTCTGGTATGGTGGATTCATGAATGGAGCTGTTGATTAAGATAGATACAGGATATGCAATAGAGTCAGCAGCAATTTTCAGAAATTGAGGGGGGAGTTTATCAGTGGACGGAGAGCATGGTTTTAGTTTAAGAAGCAGTGATTTGTTATATTTAGTATAAACAGGTCACAAGGTAAAAGGCTGAGAGACAGAGGAGCATAGAGGTTTAGGGGGAGGTGAGGCTGACACAGAAGAGTTGGGATGAACAGAGTTACCAGAGGGTAGGAGTTTAGAGATGCTGTCTGTGAAGTGTTTGTTGAGTAAGTCTGCAGTTTCAGAGGGAGAGTGATAGGGGAAAGGGTTAGGGATGGCAGGAGAACCAGTGTGGAGCAGGGGGTTGATAGTATCCCAGAATTATTGGGGTCATTTGGGTGAGAGCTTTGAAATTTAGTGAAATAGTGGCATTTATCCAAAATAATAAGTTTTTTTTTACACAATTTCTGAGTTGCTTTTAACCTTGGAGAAAGGAGGGAGTGTCAGTGGTTTGCCATTTTCTCCATAAAGCATCTATTTCATGCATCAAAGCATGAGTAGCTCTGGAGAGCCAGGGTGCAAAATTAGATTTGATTCTGATTTTGTGAGTTGGGGCCAGAGAGTTTAGGACTTCAAGGAAAACGTGGTTGAATTTAGTAACAACATCATTGAGTGGGAAAGTTTTTAGGAAAGACCAGTTGATGGCAGAGTGTCTATAGTTAAATGTTTCAGGGGAAAAGTTTGTCAGCTTCCTACAATCTCTGTAGAGATGGGGCTTAGAGAGATGAGGAGAGTGCCTTAAGATAGAGATGGAAGAATGGTCACTAATAGAGTCAGGGAAGGTAGAAGGGTTACAATAGTTGTTAGGAGAGTTGGTCAAGATCCAGTCAATTGTGAAACCAGTAGCATTTTTAGTGTAGCAGTTAGAGGTATTGATCAATTGTGAGAATCCATACAGGTTTATGAAATGTTGGGGTGAGTCAGCCAATAAGGGAGTTCCAAACTATATTAACATCTCCAAGAATGATGGTTTATAGGGGATAGACGTGTTTATCCAGGAGAGTATATGTTCAAGGATAGGGATGTTTTTACCTGGGGAGATATAGATAGAGGCAATAGCAGACTTCCTATAGCTATTGATGTGGCAATCTAGGAGCAGTAGTTCAGCAGGGGAGAAACTAGGCAGGGCAATGTCTATAGGTGTTAGCATCAGTGAAACAGAGTACAGGATAGCCACCCAACCACCTTTTTTTGATGTCTTATCAGACCTATAGATATTGTATTGAGGTGGGAGAAATTCAGAGAAATTGATATGAGGTTTTAGTTATGCTATGAAATAGTGAAGTGTCATTTTAGTAGAGTTTTGAATCTATGTAGGCTAGTCTGTTCTCTAATGGAGCTAGGAAGAGAATTCCTGATTTTGGAAACATAAAACAGATTATACTGACAGACCAGCACAGTTATCGCTTTTGGTTTTGTTTTTGCTAGTGGTCCTTTGCCCACAAATCACAGAGGGCTGTTTGGAGACCAAGGTCTCACTATATTTAGTAATACTGGTTGGCTATGGGGGTTGTTTATAATCTTATGGACAGTTAACAATTGGGTTATGGAGAGATAGTGTGGGATGTCTTACCACTGCAGTTGTTTTAAGGCAAGAAAGTGCTCAGATACTGTAGTATGACCTGCAGAAAATCTTTTATCTTCTTATAGCATTTTGTTTAGGAAATTTTGGGTGCAGGATATAGTAGTGTGGGCAGAAGAAATATAGTAGCTATGTTTTTTTTTACATTATCAGTTAAAAAGTCTTTGGTATGGTACAGGAGGGTGTGTTTATGATTGGTTTTCTTGGTAGCTTGTAGTACAGAGATGTTGAACTTTAGGGATGCATCTATTATGACACCAAGTAAGTTTGTGTGTGTGGCAATTTCCACAGGGGTCATATTTGCTGAGGTGATGTAGAAAGTATCTTTTTTACTCATGAGGGATTTTGATTTGAAGAGCAAGCATCTGCTTCCTTTAGCATATAGTAGAATGTGACACTGAACTAGGACTCAGTGTAGCAAAATACTTCTCATGAAGTTCTAAGAGGCATTTACCAGTGGAGATTGAATGACCATTGTAGATCAATAACAAAAATGTTGAAGAGTATGGGGCTGAGAACCGAGCTTTTTAGAGTGCCAAATGGCATTGGCAGAAATGGTAATTGTTATTTCTGCCATTTCACTACCTATTACTTATTAGAGATGCAGCTGTGTGTGGAGTCATCAAAGTTTAATGAGGATACCCTCTGGAGAAGAGTCTAATGTATCAAAAGCCTTGGATAAGTCCAAGAACAGTGAGAATATAAGGTTTCCAGTATCCCTGCAGAGTGTGACCTGAATAATGAAATGAAGGGGTGCTCCAATGGTGCTATGGTATGGTCTGAAATCATGCTGGCTGAGGATAAGGCTATTGTTTATTAAATGCTTAAGGAGCGTGGACTGAATATATTTGTCAAGAATGTTTGAAAGAGGGTAAAGGATGGCTACGAGGTAGTAGTTAAATAAATCAGAGACATTCCCACCTTTATGTAGGGCAATGGTTAAAGATTTTTCCAGACATTAGGTATATAATTTTCTTGGAAAGATCAAGGTTGAGATGGAGTGGACTACTGAGTCAGCAGCCATTCCAGTATAATCAAATGGTTGGTTGTTAGCAGCTAGAAAGGTTGGCTTGAACTTTAGTAATAATGATCTGATGGCAATAGTGGGGGGGTTGATTGAGATGCAATATAGGGATGTATGATGGTGCTTGTGAGGGGATGTAGAGAGGAGTAGCTAGATGATTGTTTATTATGGAAGTGACTGCATAAAGTGACCTGGTTAGGAATTGAATCAGAATAGTTGACAGTGGTAGGAGTTGGTTATTCTGGTGATCCTGTGCTCAGTAGATTCTGAATAGATGGACCAGAACCTTTTGTTATCTATAAAGTGGCTGCCTTGGAGTGAGATGTCCTAATATTGTAACAAGTTTTTGGGTGTGGTTTTGCAGCTGTCTGGAGTATTGGGAGTTGGATTGTGATTTGTTACAAAGCTGTGACATCCATGCTTTGTCTCTGGGCCTCATAAGTTGTTTAACAGACATGGACAACCATATGGCAGGATTGTGTTTATTGGTTTTGCATCTGGTTGGGGCCATTTGGTTTAATATACTGAGAAAGGTGTTATTAAAGTATGTAGCTGCTTTATACAAGGGGAGAGTTGTTAACAAGTACCAAGTGTACACTTAAAGGTGTATCTATGAAAGTTTCTTTGTTGAACTTTGATAGGTTGCAAACTGTGCTGTAGTGGTGAGTTTTTGGAAAGGAACTGGTAGACTTATAACAAAGACTGAAGGTTGTCACTCATGGAAGTGGAGAGGGGCTAAGAGGAGATAATTTTGTCTGGATCAGATGAGAGGGCCTGGTCAAGGGTGGGTGATCTGTTGGAAGAGTTGTTATATCTGGATAGAGGGATAATTAGAAGTGATGTGAGTAGATGAGAATGACTGTCAGCCTGTGTTTAGATCACATAAAATGATTACTTCTTGGTTAATGTTTACTGCTTGCTAGGAGTGTAAACAGTAACAAGGCAGATCATTTTGTGGTTGTTTATTTTTAGTAGGGAAGTGATGGATAGTTCAGAGTTGCTGAAGGATGGTGGACAGAGTGGGCATTGTGAGTGAATATCTGAATTATTATGAATTATTACTATGCCTCTGGCTTTTTTATGAGATCTATTTTGTCTCATAATAGATTAGTCTGATGAAGAATATTTCTTCATCCTTGATGTTCAGCTGCAGCCAGGTTTCACTTAACACTAAACCATCCTGGAAATGAAGAGCAACCCTTGCATGAACATTAAAGTGAGTTATGTGAGTTCTGTGTATGGGTGTGTGGTAAGAGGTGAGGTGTGATAGCGACAACAGTATGTATAACAGACAGGAGAATGTTGCAAAGCAACATGTTATTAAGATATAGGAGTGCAGGAGTAGGGAATGAATGTTGGTTTAAAAGGAGCTATAACACTGAGTATATCTATGAATATTGTAGGAGTGGTTTTATAACTGCTTTTAAGTTTAGATATGGACTTTATTGGGGAGGTGAGACGTAAGGAATGGGTTGTTGTTTTTTAGGGAATTTGAAATGGTAAAAAAAAATCGAGATGCTTGTATTGCTGATGTTTGGGGGAGTAATGGGCTGAGAGGGAAGGGGAAGTGGCTCAGGGTTTGCCTGGTGTTTATATTTTGGAAGGTAGGAATTAGGGATAGAGTTTTATACAGAAGTGTGGGGAGCTTAAAGGGAAGAATCACTCCTGTAAAATGAAATTCAGATTAGGGATCATACAGAATGTGATGTTGAAGATTTACCAAACCCCACATGAGATATATTTATATTTCAGAAAACATTGCTATGCTTTATTTGTACCACTTGCATATTGTGTAGTTATCATAATGCAGCACTGACAGCAGAGTAAAGCTAAAGCTCACAGAACCAAGAACATATTTTGTCTCCTGCAATAAATTGTAAACATTTCAAGTTAGTATGTGTGTGAGATTGCTTGTGTGTGTACCTGCAATGAAATGGCATTTTATCATGTGCTGACTTCTGTCTTTGCTAACCAAAACAGCATATGGCCTCTCCTATGCCATAAATGGATAAGGAAACTACAGAAAATATATGAATATGATATGTTTTGGCAAATGCATGCCAAAAGGAGTATTGTGTTAAAAATTGGCATAAAATAGTAAACTAAAACGGAATTAAGACATATTTGGATCTAGGGAAGATGCATTTGCAAATTATCTGAACCAGATAAAAGGATTTGCAAAGTATTACTCAAACATGATAGTCAAAACTTGAGGAATTTTCATCAAGAATGCCTAGATCCCTTAAGAATGAGACTAACTGGAGGGAAATGCCATCTCTACATTGTGATGTTTAAATGTTTTGTTTGCCAAAATGAACTATATGAAATTCATCATGTTTAGTTTGAGACCATTGTCATTTCACCAATTGTTATTTTAGTCTAACCCATTTTGGAGAAATTGTGAGTCAGCTGAGGAGCAAACATTTTCACCCAATTGAAAGTGATCTACAAATTTACATAGCTTTAGGCCAGGATTGTTGGTTAGAAGGTCTAAGAAATAGATACTAGATAGGAGAGGATCCCAGTGCGGAACCTGATGGTACATCACTGGTATTTTTTTTTTGCTTTCAGAAGTGGTATCTGTAATTCTAACTATATAAGTTCTGTCAGACAACCATTTAGCTATCCACAGCAATGTATGGATTTATATCTAGAGTTATAAGTCTGGCAATAATAACTAAATGGCTAATAGTGTCAAAGGCCTTGCCAAGGTCCAGATATGTTCTATGAACTGTCGAAATGCTATCCATTGCTTCTGTGATTTGTCTGAAGAAACTAACAAGGTTAAGGAGGCAGGAGCTACACTTGACAAAGTTGAACTGATGAGGGCTCAAATTTAAGAGAGTCTTAATGTCCAGATTAATGTGTGCTGAGATAATATGCTCCATAGCTTTATGTATGAGGCTAGTGAGATAATAGTTATTAGGCTCCACTATTGGACAGCCTTTGTGTAACACCATTACAATGGCTATTTCCAGGCTTTGGATATGTAACTAATGGAAAGGTTCAAGTGGAGATGCTAAGTAGGACTTCATATAGGTCATACTTAATAGTCATAAATCAGGCAGCTTGGTATGTTATCAGGCTCACAAATGGAAGGATGTTCTTCACTTTTACGAAAATTGAGAAGACTTGTTTCAAAGGCATCATGGGGGAGGGGGGGTCTAAGTCTGTGCAATCTGTGGAACAGTTAATAACTGTCAGTGTTGTAAAATTCCCAATAAATTTGTCAGCAATAATATCTCTTATTTCATCTGGGTCAGAGAAAAAGCTATATTATTGTAGACTAGGTCTAAAGAGTGTAGAATGATGTTTTTTAACTTTCTGACTTAGTTAAAGAAAAAATTGTACTTATTTTTAATTTCATTGTCTATTTTAAGATCATACAGTACTGAGCTTTGAACTTAAAATATTTGTGTCACATTTTTTATATTACATTTTTCATTGTGCAACAAAAAATAATAAAAAAAACTAAGTCAAAAAACAATAATAAGCAGGAAGGTTATGAGCTGAACATGACTTTCTGATTTCATAACATTCTAGTATTTTGATTGCACACTTACAAGCATTCTCATGAGTGTGATAGCTGGCAACGTTTAAGACCAAGCTGCTTATTATTTATTTGTTTAATTTGGCTTTAAAAAGAATATTTTGAATTGCATAGGCAAAAATCATCCTTAAACTGATGACAACTGCTGCTGTTTCTTGAAATGAGCAAGATCAAAAAAACATACATTAAAATACAGAACCTAAAGCAATGAAAATCACAGTTGCTATGAGTCTGTATTCAAACTTCCAAATAAAGTCACATGTATTTGTCAATTAGCCTCATTTTTGGCAAAATTAAAAATTCACAATTTCTGTAGTTTCAAATGACACACTGATAGCAAACACTTTGGAAAAAAGAACATTGTCCCCTCCCCAACCACTGCTACTGCCAACCCTTAAATCCTAAGATGTATCAACACAGTACCTAGTAAATGGAGTTTTAAGAGCTAATCACTTAAGTAACGAACTTTAGTTATAAAGTCAAGG
Organism: Protopterus annectens; assembly: GCF_019279795.1. Taxonomy (NCBI): domain Eukaryota; kingdom Metazoa; phylum Chordata; order Ceratodontiformes; family Protopteridae; genus Protopterus; species Protopterus annectens. The sequence continues at coordinate 64,719,650 of NC_056731.1, forward strand.
CTAAAATAACCAACAAGTTTTAATGCCTGTTTACATGCCTTAATAGCTAGAGTTGCAAAACAGAATGCAAGACTATGATGCTCCTTGTTAAATCATATGGAAATAATTCACATCCAGCAATCATATTAGAGCTGTAAAACAACTGCAACATGTCATTGTATTAAAAGCATTAAATCTGGTGTGTACTATTTCCTTTCTGGACTGAAATGAACATAGGTTTATAGATTACTAATAAGCTAACTGCCTTTAGACCATTTTAAGTCTATCCAATTACCCCATCTGAGAATCAAACCCTGCATCTTGTGTCTGTAAAGTAAACATTCTAACCATTATACCAACCCTTGTAACATTTATCCACTCTCTGTGGAATGGCACCTGTTGAATATGTCACTGCTGTGAAGTATGCAACGAAATAGAAGACTATTGCAAGTACTTTTTATTTACTGTCACAAATCCATAATAATGTTTCAACTAATGCTTACAATGAGGGAATGTCAGTATTATGGAATGCAGGTAGGAGTTCAGTATGTGACCATATTGATTCAAATTGGACTCAGCAATTTATATACAGGGAATACTTTCACAACCTTCCATCCCAAGCTGACAAAACAGAGCTCAGTATTGCTTTTTGCAGTTATATAGTGAATACCATATCATCCATTTTAGAACCACTTTCTCGCAGTTGCTATTTGACTAAGGTATATCATTCTCTGCAAAGCCTGATTACAGAAAACTAAATAAATAACTTGCTAGAATGAGAAATGCCAAGATCATGGCAAGTTAGTATTAGTGTCTGGTAAATGGTGACAACAGATCGTCCTGGGATAAGGAGTAAGGCTGACAATCAGAGCATCCCATACACCAGTATTACTCTGTAGGGATATCCTAATATATATCCAGGACAAATATTGCGCTGCTTAACAGTAAGGTGTTCCTTAGTTAAACACGCACAGCTCTGTCTCATTCTATCCTGTTTCCTAGTGAGAAAAGGTTAAGTAACCTTTACCTTCCTGCTGCTTAAAAAGACTCACTTTTAATGTCACTTCATCTGTCTCCTGTGGTGCGTCAGTCCTAGTTCTCCTGGGGAGCATAATGAATATTATACATATTATTAACACTGTGCACAAGCGTGTGTGTGTGTGTGTGTGTGTGTGTGTGTGTGTGTGTGTGTGTGTGTGTGTGTGTGTGTGTGTGTATGGAATGTGTGTGTTTATGGAATAACATTATGAACAGTAGCATTTTATAATTAAAATAACAAGCACATTTACAACAAGGATCACTTTATGTGAGGGTCCTAAATGCAGATGTCTACATTTTATTCCACTTTCTACTTGCCTGTTATATGCAAATGTTACTTCATTATATGCTTTTGTAATTTCTTACAAATTCAAGCCCAAAAGAGGGCTTTTGTATTATAGACTACCAACCTACCAAATAAATACAAACAAAAACTATTTAGATAAATGGCAAGCGCTTATGGGAATGATTACATTTAATGACAGATGAAGATTTATATGCAAACCCCCTACAAAGAAATGATCATCAAATAAGTTATTTATACATTAAGGTAGGAAGAAAAAGGATGAAAATATCATGCTTTTAAGTTGGAAGAGGTGAGAATGAAGACAATATTTATTTCAGTGTTAAATTATTTTTTGATGCCAATAATGAAACTTGCACTACTGATCATATTTTTTATTTTCAGAGATCGAATTTTGTGTCACCTATGCATCTGGTGGCACAATTATTTCTACACAATGTTCTCAAAGATTTACACACTTACCATGGGGAAACCCGGAGTAAATCACATAATCTCTCAAAGACTCAGCAAAGGGCCCTCATGGAACTTAAATCCAATACTAATATTGTGATTGCACCGGCTGATAAAGGGGTGCTTGTGTGGTGATGGATTTTGATACTTATAATAATGAAGTCTTTAGACAATTGGACAACCATATGTTTTATATGGTTATGCCACTAGATCCCAGTAATACGTTTAAACATCAGATTGATGACTTTATTAAGCTGTTTGTGGATGAAGGGATCATATCTAAGAACACTGCTAAACATCTTACGGTTGCCAATCCTAAAAGGCAAAATTTATACTTGCTTCCCAAAATCCATAAATCATTAACTAACCGCTCAGGAAGACCCATTGTTTTGGGGAGGGGATCATTAACAGAACCCTTGGCAGTCTTTCTTACACATTATTTAAAACAATTGTTGCCCTTGGTGAGATCAAGAATACGGGTACCACTGAATTTTTACAAATATTAGCAAATACTCAGGTTGAACCCCATTGGTATTTCTGTACTCTGGATGTGACCTCCCTATATACAAGCATTCCACATTGGGCTGGCCGCCTGGCCATACAGTATTGGTTGGGTGTGTCTGAAATATATCCTCCAGGCTTTAACACCTTGTTACTTCTCATGACGGAACATGTCTTGACCAAAAATATTTTTTTACTACCAGGACAGATGTGTTTGGCAAACTAGAGGTACGGCTATGGGGGCATCTTTTGCCCCCATTTATACTGATTTATTCATGGCCTATGTAGAACAACATATTATATATGACCCCACACATAATCTGTTTTTGCCAGAAATGGACATCTGGCGACATTATCTGGATGATTGTTGGCTTATTTGGAAGGGAGATTTAGAATGTCTTGGAGAATTTGTGGAATACCTAAATGAAAACAAATGGGGGACTGAATTCATGTGTACGCATGATTTAAATCAAATCACGTTTTTGGATGTTTTAATTACCAAAAACATGGATGGTACCTTGGAAACACAGGTATTCTGCAAATTTTCTGAATATAATTCCCTCCTACATGCGTCTAGTCATCATCCGTCATATGTCATTCAGAATATACCTAAGTCTCTGTTTATGAGAATTAAGTGCATCTGTTCTGGCAGTGACAGATATGAACATCACAAAATGGACATGGTCCGGAGATTTAAAGAATGGGGATACAAACCAGGTGTGATTACAATGGCCTGCAGGGAGGTCAGTGGTATGCCCAGACAGGAATTGTTAGAATATAAATGTAAGGTTAATGAGACTTCCCCCATTAGATTAATTACTACATATGGGCGTAACACAGGCATTTTCTGTGATGTTGTACAACAAAATTGGAACATCCTACAGGCAGATGAAAAAGTTAGGGCCTTGATACAGGACAGATGCAGATTTGGATTTAGGAGGGGTAGGACATTATCATCTCACTTTAATCATTACAAGTTGGCAACCCGGACGTTGGCTCCCAATATACAGTCAACTCTTATGGGTGATGTACTTCATGGTTGTTACAGTTGTGGTCATTGTATTCATTGTAACAGATTAAATCAGACCAAAATGTTTACCAGTCGAATACCAGTCAGGTTTATGACATCAAATTTTTTGCCAGTTGTTCATCTGACTGTGTGATATATTCAGCCACTTGTTCATGCTCAGCTTTTTATGTGGGCCAAACATCCAGGCCTGTGAAGTTTAGGATCAGTCAGCATCTAAGTGACATTAAATTGAAAAAGTACACAAATGCATTATATAAACATGTGATTAGTCATCCTTCAGCATCTTTTAGATTCACTATCACTGATATTATTAAGGGGGACAGAATAAACAAAATTGGCTGGCACGACATATTAAATAATAAAGAAAAAAGATGGATTATAAAGCTAGGTTCTTTAATTTCACCTGGGCTAAATGAAGTTTTGTGAGCAGCCAATAGGTATTTCTTTTTTAGAGATAGGAGGGTATATAAGGAGTGTGGATGCCTTGTTTGGTTACACTGAGGAAGGCTTGAAATGTATGCCGAAACTGGTCTGTCTGTGATAACTTTATAATGAAGTTACACTCTACACATCTTATGCTGGCTTTTGTTTGTGGAAGAATGTTTCTTTAAGCCGTGCACTGCTGTACTTGCAGGGGACTTTTTCTGGATTTTTTTGTAGAAGGGAAATATTAAACATGTTGTCATTTATCCAATAAAGAGAAAGAGACAAAAAAGTTGGGAAATGAAGCTAATAGCTGGAATTTAAAAGGCAAAAAAGCATGCCTTAATGTAAAAGTATAAATATAATAAGAATGTTTAGGAAAGGAAGTTGTAAGAGAGATGAGAAGCAATTGGCAAAATTCTACACACTTATTTTCTGCTAATGACTAGAGATTCTTTGCTGACTGCAGGGTACTGACAAAGTCCTGACTGTGACTGAGCAAAGGTGCCAGTGTTAGCTTGTCCATGCTGGACATAGGCAGCTCTGTCCACTGCACTCCTGGAGAAGGAGGACAAGCATTACAGTCAGCAGCACAAACAGCCAACAAGAATGCCCCAACTGACCAGTGTAGTTGCCCACAGCAGTCAGGAGTAAACACATCCATGGGGTCCCATATGCACCCATAAGTCAGTATTGTGTGAGTATGGCAGGATTCTGGAGATTGGGCTAACAAAGTGCCCTGTGACTACAATCCAGATGATAGCCCTTTGATACCACTGAGTTATGTAGGTAGATGAGGAGAAACTGATGTTGAGCAGGAACAGGGCGAAAAAACAAGAAGAAAAAAAAGATCAGGAACCCCCTCCCCTGCAAACATTTAGTTCCACTGTTCTCCACCCACTTTTTGTTGACATCACAAACCTACTTAAAGACACAGCTACACCTCTGTACAACTGCCACACATTCACCCGCCCCATTCTATCCATTATAATAGTATTAGAGTTCTCTTCCCTGTTCACATATTCACTCACTCAGTGCCTACTCTGTTAAAACACCATCCACCACAACATTTCTGACATTTGCTTTCCAACTCACTCTGTGACTGACCAGTAACATCCACCCTTCCTCCCCCTTGCACTACTGCACTCCCTTCCCTTCCAATTTAAAGAAATCACCTTTTGCTTTACCAACCCACCTATCAGCAATTTTTAAACAACTTTACTTCATCTTATTCATGTTTACTCCTGACTTCATACCACCCCTCTCCCTCTTCTATGTTTCCACTATATCTCTCAACCTCTTAGATTAATAAATCTGTAACAAAGCCATGAAAAGTGGTAAAAATAGGGACAATTTCTAAATATTGCTCTTACAAACTTAGAAAGTTGATAGAATAACAGGTTTTGCATTAGCATGACTTTTTCTGAGGGGTATGAAGTCTAAAACTCAAATGTCTGTCATTATTTTCTAACTTCAACCTTTAATGATTTGTCACTAATTTGCCAGAAAGCCCTAATTTTTATGAAAAACAGACCAAAAATATAAGACAAACATCTGGACATTCTGCAAAAATCTGTACAGTTGAGAAATATGGTTACCACCTTATCCTTATTTATACTCAGTACTACAAATTCCTGTCTTTGATTTTCAACTCTGTCTATCCTCACTATTAAGCAACTCACTACTCTCTTGGATTCTCAGCTGTGTATATTTCGCTTCTTATTCAACACACTCACTAATCCTAACTCTCTTAACTTTCCTTAACATCACTCTAACTCATACAGATCATTGTGTCTAACTTTATAACGTCACCGGCTCTCCATCTCATGACATGATTATAAGTTCACTGCCTCCTCATCTCATCACAACCTCATATGCTATTCACTAGCTTAACTGTTCTGCTTCTTCTAGGACTGTCTCTCCTCACAGATTATCAAATCCCTACTACACACAAATTTCCTCACCTACTATAAGCCTCCATTTAAACCATTCTCTCAAAAATCTTTCATCAGTAATTGCTCCACATCTATTTTGCAGCTTACTTACGCTTTACTTTATATACAAATGTGTTATGTCTCTTCACTACCACAAAAGAACAAAGCAAAAAAAAAAAATACTATAATAAAACCACTTCACTCCCTCCAGCATGCTTCAAGAATTAAACAATGTGGTGATATACACCCTAACCTATGACCTGCTTCCATCTCTCTATGATCCTCCCAGTGAGCCTCTGGGAACAAGCAAACTAGTCTCTGTTAAATCTGAACTGGTTCATCCCCTGGAGAAAAGTGGCTGCATCTTAAATCAGTCATGATCCTGGGCCTGATCTGAAAGTCCAGGTTAGAATAGTCGAAGTAGTTTAAAGTATCTACGTGCAAGATGGTGTTGCCCCAGATAGAGTGTCCTCATCGTAATAAGCTAAGCTGCATGAAAACATTGTGTTAAAATAAAGCCAGCTATACTGTACTATTCCTTTGCTAGCGTAAAACAGCATAACTCTAATTGCAGTAGTGCATGTTTGACTGCAGACAGACATACCATATACTGTGACCTTGCATGATTTGGATGGAATTTTTCTACTATGGACCAAGAAAAGAACTCACTTCTTCCCTTCAACAGCACAATTGTGATGTGGTTTCTCTCATCTACTCCCCTTCCATCAGCCCCAGATACGTAATGTATTACCATAGCATCAGTCCACCTTTACATGTTTAATTTATAAACTTTTAAATAAAACGTCCTATCTTCTGGTGTTCATACAGTCTGGAACTGATCAGGGTTGGGCCTAGCATTTTTATAGCATCTGCTATAAAGCCTGTGTTCCTAGCTGGTCATTAGGTGTCACCACAGGTTTACCTTCATATGTGCATTCTACACACGGACGAACAGCAGATGTTCGAAAGGACGTTTGCAAAGTCTGCAAACATCGAACGCAAAATGTTTTGAATGTGCAATGAGCGAATGCACAGTGACATTCGCTCATTACAGATTCAGCTTTTTGGGGTGGATTGCACTATAGTGGGGATCGGAAAACAGACCCTTTCCCCACTGTAGTGCGATCTCGGAGTTAGTATATTAAACTAGGGGGGTGGGGGTTGCAGACCCCCGCATGGGGGGGTGCAGGGTTCATTACACTATGTATTCAATTTTTGTGTTCAAAAATCAGCGAATCTGTTTTTCGATTTGCTGATTTGCGAACATTGGAAACTGTTGTGGTTTTGAGTTTCATACTTACGATTCACTCACATATGAGCAATCTCACAAGTGATTTTCGTCCATGTAAAGGTAAACCGTGATCACAGTTATAAGTCAAAGTATGAGAATTTATCTGCTGCTTCTACCACATTGCACCTATACCCTGTCACTTCTTTGGTTCTTTACTCCTCATTTTTGTAATAAAAGCAATCTTATTTTTTTATCTAATGTAAACTCATACTACCCTGTTGACCTATTAATCATAGTACATTAATACTCCAAGACTCAAAGACTTCTTCTTCTTTCGGCTTTTCCCAGTTAGGGGTCGCCACAGTGGATCACCTGTCCGTTCATGATTGGCAGTGGAGTTTTATGGTGTCGAGTTGCCAGCCTGGCACCCAACCTTCCACAGAAGGCACACACACACACACACACACACACACACACACACACACACACACACACACACACACACACACACACACACACACGCACTCACATCTAGGGCCAATTTAGAAATCAGGAGGGAAGCCAAAAAACTCATTTCTGAGTGACAGCCTTTACAGTTTTAACAGTGTACCTCATATTTAAAAAAAAATGAATGTAGCTCTCCAAATATTATCCCTGCAAATGTGTTGTTCATTTTAACTGCTGCCCCTGAAATTATAAAAATGGATAAATATGCACATCTGTTTCTGAGCACCTTATACACAGCTGTATCTAACCATACCTCAGCTTCACACTGAAATATGCCAACAAAGAATTTAAGAGCACTTAAAAAACGTAAACAATTATATAAGCTTAGGGTGACTGCAGATAGCAAAAGAAATTACATTTTTTTTTCTTCAGTTACATCATAAAATTAAAGAATAATGTCCAACAATGTAATGAACTCATCCATAATAATATCACATAGTCTGATCCTAAGGATGTAGCCAATATATTAGCAGACAAATTTAGTGCTCCTTCTACCCTACCTATCCATAGTGTTGCCCCTACTACCCTGAAATCACCTTTGAAAAGGTCCTAGAACCCTTGTCAAAGGCTAAAAATGATGATTCCATGTGACCAGACAGTATATCAGACTGCATTATCATCTGTCAAGTATGCATTATCTGTGACTGTATTTAAACTGTTCAGCATCAACCTGTCCACAAGGATTGTGCCCGATACCTGGAGAATAAATCACAGTGACTCCCTTAAACAAGGGAGGCCCTCTACAGACCTAGATAATTATAGGCCTATCAGCCTTACCAGCCTTATATGCAAAGCCGTGGAACATATAGCACAATTCATTCATGCAGACATAAGCAACTTAACTGTTCGAGACCCCAACCAGTCTGTTTTTGTAAAAGGCAAGACCTGTCTGCTGAACCTAATAACTTTTCTTGGTTAGGTTTCAGAGGCTGTGGACAGTAGTCGCTCTGTTTATGCTACTTGTCTTGACATGGCAATCGCTTTTCACACTATTCTATATGCTGGTATTATTGAAAAATTTGAGAAAGATAATAAAACTTCCCCATCCATAGCTGGATTTCAAATTGGAAAACCAACATTTCGCAAGGAGTACAAGTTGCTGAAGTGATTATAAAATTGCAACATACAGGACACCACAGGCCCACTCTGGTCTGGCATTTATTTTGCATGGTCTCAGCCACAGTTTGAATTTCTTTCTGAAGGTATGTTTAAAACAGTAGGACAGCAGGCGTAACTGCAGTGTTTTGTCTGTGCTGAAGATCTGTAATCTCATTGCATGCTATTCAGATGTTCCCTACAAGGAATGCTTTTTGTCCTGACAATTCCTGAGGCCTTATTGAAGTTAAGCCTAAAACATTTTACGTTCTCGTTGACTTGAGGCCATATAAGAGTTACTGTCCTGTGTAGTATACCTGGCAATCACAAAATTACTTGTAAATTACTGCTAAAAGGAAGACAGTTGACTGATTTTATAGAGTCTAATGCGATGATGCAGAAATATTTTCAAGGCATAGGAAATTTTGAATAATCATGCATAATGACTATAAGTAACTGTATTATGCAGGTCTAATAATGCCAAGTTAGTGCATACATAATGGAGACATAGCTATCATGGTGGAAATTGCTTTAAAATAATGGACATTCTTTCACCTTCTTCTTTATGAGATCACCATTGAAAGAATAATAGTTCACAGTATTTCCACTAGCATGATTATTAGCTTGAATAAAAAGCTGCAAGAATGATATGAAATATAAAGGGTTAATTTAGAAATAATATAAAATGCAGAAAAATAAAAAGTACTAAGTGTGCTGGCAAGCATATATAGCTTAGTAAGATTTTTTTTGGCAACCATGTAAAGGAGTATGCTATTGAGAAACAAAGTCTGTAAAAATAACTGCGCAGATGGCAGCTGGAAGGACATCAATGAAGTAAAGAGATGTAACATCAAGTTTCAGATAGTGCTGACACACCACGTTTCAGATAATGCAAGACTGAGTTTCCATGGATCATCAAACTACAAAGAACCAAGGACAAGGGAACAAAGAAAAACTGTTATACAAAGAAAGAACTGTTATACATCAGACTCTGAGAAAAAATATCAGACTTTTTGGTTTAAAAATGAGTGTGTGGAAACAAGGTCTGGGTATTTGCCATAGAGAGCTGACAGGATCTGTGTTACATGCTTGTAGATCTGAAAAAAAAATGTGATATTAAAGCGTATTAACTGAAACAGTTATCTTCGTGCATTTATTGTACTCAGTACAATACAGTAATAAGACTAGTTGATTACAATAAATAGTTAAATGAACTGTGGTATGAATGCATGTAAATGCAAATAACAGCAAGAAACAAACAGAAAGGAGTCATAATTTTTTCAACCATGCTAGGAAACTTACTTTGTCCTCTAAATGTTGACTTGGTATTTCCAATACAAAACTGAGGTTAATGCGCTGTTACATTAGATCTGTTCTGGCATCTCCTACCTAATCTATTGCCTCTAGTTAAAAATGTTCCACTTTCTTTCAAGTTTCATATCATCAGTATTTCTGCATCAGGGTTATCCAATTTTTTGCTGTATCACTGATATTGTTTTATTTCAACCTTTATAAAAAAAGCATTGCTTTTATGACTCAGTCTCTTTTTACCTGTCAGGGTGAAACTCCACTTCATACTGACCAGTCAGGTTATTATGCCTTTCACCAGTTTCCATGGAAGTAGTGGGTTCATAGATTAGTACTTGGCTAATTTCTTCTGTGGGCCATTTTAAACCTTGCCAATTACTCCATGCAGGAATCAAACCCTGCACCTTGGATTTGTAAGGTGAGCACCTTAACTGCTCTGCCAACATCCCAAACTTCACCAAGAGTGGGGTTGGAACCCATGTAGGTATACATCCATTGGATCTTAAGTTCAATGACTTAGTCACTCAGCCATCCTGGTGTCTAAGGTGTCCTGACAAATACTTGGGTATATTAGTGAAAAAATTCACCCCGGGGATCACCTCTGGGGCTCTGCTGGACAGGGGCACAGGAAAATAATTTTTTTGGGTGGTGAAAGCCAGGGTACCTTTTTGGCTAGGCTTATATAGGCCCTAGGGCCAATAGCCTAGTACCTACCTATGAACCTATGAATCTATTCCTTTTTTTGTTTCTGTAGTTTCGTGTGAAATGATGTGGCTTCTGTGATAAAAACAGTCTTGTCCTGAGTAGGGGTTTTGAGCTGAGGTTGCTTGAATTTAGTTTCTAGTTGTTTATTTTCTTTGGTAAAGCATGTGTGTGGTAGAAATATACATTATGAAACAAAAACTAGTTCTCTAGTACAGGTGGTTAAAGTACAGGAGGCATCCCAGATATGCCAGGACTGACTGGCAACCATGCTTGGGAGGAGATGGCTAGGGAGGATGGGAGTGAATGTTTCCCTCTGGCTCACATCTACACTGTAAAAAGCATTGAGTTTGGCCTGTTGCAATACTGACACCTAGTGGTTGCTGGTTGTCCTAGAATGAGAAGCAAAAGGAGCAGAATATGAACACTCAACAGGCAGTACGTGTTACAGCTGCTAGGTGGGCTTGTGAGCAAACATCAAAGGGTGGCACAGTGGTGCAGTGCATAGCATTGTTGTCTCACAGCAAGAGGTTCCCTAGTTCGATTCTCAGGTGGGCTGCCTTCAGTGCAGAGTCTGTATGTCCTCCCTGTACTTTCATGGACTTTCTCCAGGTGCAGTGGTTTTCTCCCACATTTCAAAGACATGCAGTAGGTAAATTGGACACTCTAAATTGCCCATAGGTGTGACTGTGCATGCAAGTGTGTGGTGTGGATGAATGACTGCAGCAGGGCTAGTTACCCAGCAGTGTAAACATTGACTTTAGATGATTGTCACTGTTGAAGTGACACCCGAATCCTAGGGGATTAAAGGGGGTATGGATAATGATGATCCAAGCCAATATCCCAAAATTGTGGCTGTCCAAATTTGTTGATTACTACAAACTTTGCATTGCTATCCACTGATACTCAACAGCACCATCAAGTGCTGAAATATACAAATATCTGGTTTACTGAAAATGTCCTCAAACTAAATATAAAAAAGACAGATTTGGACATTAGGCCTTGGGTACTTATGTGGGTAACTCCCTGATTCACTCATGTTTTCACCATAGTCAGGAAGGCCTTTTATCTAGCTCAGTTTCCAAGAGAATACCTTCAAAATCCAAACAAGTTATTCTACCACTATACTCTTCTACTATGAAACCCATTATCAAATATAATGCCGTCTTTGGTACTTTCAAATCCAAGCATCTATCAGAGAGAAAGACAACAAAGATTTTTAAACAAGAAAATTAAAACCCTCAAATCCTTCAACTATCCAGATAGATTAGCATGGCTCTCCTTATACCCAATAGCAGCCTGCCACTGCTCTGAGCTAATCTGTGTCTCACTTTTCAAGCCAAGAAAGACTCAGTCTTGTTTGAACTCCTATTTCTTTCATAAAAAACAATGGTTCCACAAACACCTGCACTGTGGACCTAACCCTAGACCAACAAATACACTAGACACTGTAGAGGGATAGTTTCCTAACTCAACATATTTCCAGCCTAAAGAATAAGTTGCCATTACAGGTCAAGCAAAGCACTTCTTTGTCTGACTTTAAGGCTAGTCTTAATTACTGGATAGGTAGACAAAAATTTACACAAAAATTGTCATGTTCAGCCTTACTTTATTTGGAAGCTGGACACTATTAAGTGCTTGAAAAAGGTGACAAGAACATTTAAGTATGTCTGTTTAAAAGTGTATGTGGCTAGGCATCTTATAGTCCCCATGATCACTTACTGAGTATTGTTCCTAGGTTTCAGGCTTTGAATAAAACAATTGTGAGGATAGTCTGAAGTCAATAAGCCATAAACATAAAGTTTCAGACAGTCAGAAAAAATGTAGCCACCTGAGTACAGAGGATATTTCTGCCTATATCCTTGGGCATTATTGCATTTGTTTTTTGCTGTTTCAATAGGTAATCCTTAGTCCTCATGGCCTAGCAATTATCAGGGTGGGGGGGGGGTGCACACATCATGTGTTATATTACCCATTTTAACACAATCTTTTCTTTTAAGTCTGTCACTCAACTTGCTACAAATTAAGTTAGGCTAGCAATTCAAAAAAAAATTTTTTTTTGAGAATTCATGCTCAGGACTACCCATCCATCTTCAATCCCGTTTTCCTATTTTTGCACATGGGGTCGGGGTGTCACTTCAACAGTGACAATCATCTAGAGCCAAGGTTTACACCACCAGGTGGCTAGCCCTGACATGGTAATTCATGTGTACCATACACTCACACACACACTCATACCTAGGGCCAATTTAGAGTGTCCAATCCACCTGCTGCACGTCTTCGGAATGTGGGAAGAAACCAGAGCACCTGGAGAAAACTCTTCTGTGAAATACTAAAACTGGTACGGAGTACTGTAAAACAATGGAAATCACAGAATATGGTATTTTAGATTAGGTCATTTGTTCAAAAAATATTTTCTCAGTCACTTTCCATTTTAGAGTTCTGCATTTAAATTTTAGTTATATAAAAACACAGAGAAGAAAGCTTTGGATCTGCTTCCATAAATTGCAAAAAATATAAGGAATCACTGTGTTGATGGGAAAGTAGGATAACAGTCATCAATGTTACTTTCAGAAGTTCAGCTAATGAAAATGAATTTCATTACTTTACTACCTGTAAACCAGTGATGCCATCCATGATGAATAGTTTGTTGTAAACCAAATGCAGACAGTAGCTCACTCGCTATCTTGTGCACAGTGAATACAAGCCAGGGGTATTGTTTTATGCCTCACACTTCTAGGTCTGGAGTCCATATGAGTAGGAGGAACCCATTACTGTCTATAAGATCGATGTCTGAAAACATCGAACAACATATGGTCGACACCATATGGTCAATGTCTTCAAACATTGACCTTATAAAAAGACAAAAAAAAAAAGAAAAAAGTACCCTAACGGGTTTAAGTAGGGGGAAAAGCCCCCCTGCACCCCCGCTACTTAAATATACCAACTTCGAGACCGCACTACATTGCAGTAAATGGAACTCTCCCCTTATGGAGATTTCCATTTACACGCTCAAGATTCTGAGCGTTAGATATTCTCGTGTCGACAATGTCAGATTTGACATTGTCGGCTTTCGAGAATATAATATAGACCCATATATATATATATATATATATATATATATATATATATATATGTATATATATATATATATATATATGTATTTTTATTTGATAATCAAAAAAATGAACATAAATTTTACAAGTCCAAACAAGAAATAACCTCTGGAAGGTTATCATGCTTTACTGTTATAACTGACCATTTTAATTTCTTCAACTGAGAAGCAAAATAAAACGATTTCAGTCATTCATCTTTTAATTATTCTAAGTTTACCTTCAGATGTCTTTACAAGTAAAAATGTCTATAATGACAAAAAAATAAAATAAAGCTTGAATTGGAAGTGTAATTTACATTCAAACCTATAACATGGGAAACCTTGGTTCAAACCTAGGTAAGATTTGTTGGCGGACTACTTCTTTAACAATCACCAGTGGTAGAACTGTAGCACCCTTAGAACTCCTCTAAATCTGCTTATACATAACATTAGGTGAAACTTTAAATGATGTTGGAGTAAACTGTTGCTCATGCTTGTACTGCAAGTTGTACAGTTTAGGAGACACTGAATGTTATTTATACCACTGCTTATACAAATGAGCATACTTCACCTATTTCTGTACGTATTTCAGTAAAGAAGCAAGGGTAATCGCAGTTTCATAAAGTTTCCAAGTCAGACTCCATCCACAGACCATAATCACATTGCTAGTGCCCACCATCCTAGAGCACCTCTTGCCTCCACAGGGGCAAAACTAGTCAGGACATGGATGAATTTACAAGCACCCCTAAAACTGTCAAGGTTTGCTGTAAAGGAAGTAAGGAAATCACTCTGTATTGTATGTAATAGAAGAATATACTGAAGATGATGGAGGCACAGAGTAAGAAATCTGTCCCTCCATCATGTCTCATTTATTTGTTGATGAAATGTGAGGCATAAGCCACCTTATGGAGCATAAGGATAGAGGTTTGAGCCTGTCTTGGTTGTTGGGTCTTCAGTCTGGCAATCTTTTGTGTTTGGAACCTCTAGTCACATGATTTATTTGGGCAGATGCATACTAAAAGGGACATTATATTCTATAATTAGTCTTATCAGAGCAGACTACAGGAATGATAACTTGTATAGTAATGGATGAGATATCTTTAGTCATTAATTCCTTTAGACAGAAGCAACCAAAAAAAGAATCAAAGTGACCACCACGGCTAAAACCATGTACTTTAATCCAATGAATAAACAAAAACATACAACGGAGGCGTAAAAGAAATGATTAGTGCTTTCACATCATAAGTGTTTTTTCAGATCTACTCCAGCAAAAAAAATCAACCTAATTTAAAGAAACTACCAACCAATAAGATAGCCAAATCAATTAACTCTGATATGAAAGCCTGCGAGCTTTTGAAGCAGGCTTTAAAGGTACAACCTCATTTAAGCCGAAGTTTTTTATCAGCCTGTAATTTGGCAATCCATTTCATTTCTGCCAGTTCAGTATGGTTCACAATGTCCTCACTTTTCAAACTTTTATTTAATTATTTCCAGCCCCATAAAGGTAAAAGGATGCCCTATGTTATTAAAAATAATGTCTTGTATAAACATATGAACTGTACTGAAGTGGCAGAAATGAATTCACTGAAACGATCATTTCCTAAAGTGAGCTTTCGCTAAAGTGAGTTCGATTAACAGAGATTTGATAAATAGACTGTTCGATGAAGTGTTATAGACTCACGTTGTACTGCTGACTAAGTAATTACTTATATTTTTGGGGCCCACGATGGAGGTATTTTGAGAATACAGTTATGACATGTTCCATAATAATCTCTGGGGGATAAAGAGCTTAGCAATTTGTTGAAATTCAATGACTGTTTCTGATGTGAAGTTGGCACTAAATGTACCAGCAAACATTTTGGCAATATCTTTATTGCTGAGTGGGTAATACCTTTATGAATTAATTCAGAGCATCACTGTGTGTTCTGTCTTAGTCATCTCATGTGGACAGAGGCACAGGGAACTAATAGCTTTGCTGGACAGAAGCACAGGGAACTAATCTAAGGGGGTGGCAAAAGCCAATACATTCTGGCTAGGCTTATAGATGCCCTCGGGCAGATAGCCTAGTACTTACCTATGAACCTATGAATCTATGTAGTTAAAGAAGTATTTATGATTATTCTTGGACTGTGATAATAATTTTAATTCTTGTTCCACTTTGATATCCCTTATGGTAATGCTAAGATTTTTGCTGATCTTTTGGTAGTCTTTAATGTGGGTAGATTTTGAGTTATTATATGTCTTAATTATTGTTGTTTTCATTGCAGAGCTTGTAAATGCTGACATTCCACCAGACAAGTTTAATTTATATTCCCCAGTACAATTGGTTCCGACTGGGACCAATCTGTTTGCTATATGCCATATGGAAGTAAAATTCATTGACAAAAGTGACAACTGATACTTTTTGGTACTAGAAGTATTGCAGCTGAGTTTTGAGGGCCTATCATATAGTATTAATATGTTTGCCTTTTTAAAGTCCTTGAATTAAGAGATGTTCATTGTGATGGGTTTAGATGTTATAAAGGAGACGATTAGTGATTTGTGACTGAATTTGACCAGAGATAAGGAAATTTTAGCAGTAGAACTACTAGGTGCAATTCTAGTTAGGACAGGGTCAAGAAGATTTTGGCCCTTAATGGGTGGGTTAACTATTTTACAATGGAGTCAGATTTGCAAAGTCTAAAACACACAACCTTTGTGAAATAGGTGCCCCAGTTAAATAATGAATAGTTGAAATCTCACAAAGTGTTTTTCAGGCAGTTAGTTTAGTAAACACATTTAGAAACCTTTCCTGGTCATCATGGGACATGGACTTTGACCTATAGCAAGTTAAAAATGTATTTGTTCCACACAGGTTAATTAAATTTTCAGTATGTTCTCTTTGTGGTTTACATGTAGTATTCCTAAAGAAAATTGGGTCTCTGACAAATGTTGACACTTCCTAAGAGTTTGTAGCAGGTTTGAATTTGCAATTGGTACTAAAACCCAGTAAAGAAGGAATACTGTCTTTGTGCTCTGAAACCAAATTTCTGTTTCAGTACACATAAGGATGCATTTAAGTTGCAGGAGAGCCTAGAAATCTGGCAATTTAGTGTTAAGACTTCTCGCACGTAGCAGACAAAGACTGACATTGATTGTGTTGGAACTTATTGCAAACTTTTTTTTTTATTTAATATGCTGGAATGTCCAGAAGGTGGCATTTGCCTAAAACTTGCTATAGTGGCAGGAAATGCTTCAGCTTGTTTGGGAAATCCATAAAAGGAATGTTGTAGTCCATCCTTGGTAATGCAAGCTGGGCTATTGCTTGTCTTGTCCCAAATTAATACAGACTAAGAATAAAAGCAGGTACTTATGCAATGGATAAAGCTAGTTATCGTCTGTTGTATTTAGGCATCATTCTGGTTGAGGGTAGACTTCAAGTCAGGGCCAGAACCTTGCCGGCATTTGCCACATACATAGCAAACTCTAATATATTTCTCAGCATGTCCTTCTAGATTGAGCATGTCGACTTATTCGCACTTACATGTACCATACCAAGTCATTGTCACTTTTGTACTGTTTGATGGAAGTGTGCTGATACTGTATGTCTGTGCTATAGAGTTTTACAAGACAACAAATCTTATTTTTGAAAAATTTATAGAAAAGCATAATTCTGGATCTTGTTGAATTTAAAATATTATACATCTAATGCAAAGGTTGTAAAATCACTGCCTTTTGTTGTAAAGATTTTTAACTTGTGTTTTTGAAAACGTACTGGAATCTAAGAATTGTGTGGGCTGCTAGAGGTACAACATATCACAAATATCAGGTACAAAGGAGTTAATGTAGAGGAACTTAAGAAGGATTTCAGTTTATAGATCATGATGAATTAATGACAGCATTAAAGACCTCAGGCAACAAGCCAGAAAGCAACATTGATTTTCTAAGAGGAAGGCATGCTGGACATATTGATGAAATAATCAATAAACTATCATTGGTCATGTATAATAATCCTGTTACTGATGTCCTGCATCATCACTTAAAAACATTCTTTTTTTACAAATGGATGGATGGTGAAATGCAGCAAAAGTGTGTACAAGACAAACATCCATAAGAAAAATAAAGTATTTTGAAGAGATAGGGCATTTAAACTAGAAGACAAAAGGTCAAATTCAAATATAAACCTGCTCATAAACTGAATGATTTTTGGATCAGGAGTGGAAATAAGCTATTTCAATACACACTTTCTGTGCTGAAGCTGAACAAAGTTTTCCCCCCAGAACATGCCTCCTCCAACATGTGTATTATTATCTGGTTATCTCTTGATATTTCCTCGGACATTAACATATGCCAGTTTGGCATTTCATTCTCTTTCTTCGTGCATCTTTGCATACGGATTTGTTCCTTGTGCCTTTATTTGCTCTGCTTCTGTAGACTGTGCATTTTCAGTGTTTCCGTTTATGGAACAACATTCAGTTTCTTTACCGCATAGGGAACATTTTCATGTCATTTTACAAATGATATATCTAACTACACACTTTTGCATGTCTTGTGCTTAACTCTTACTATTTCCTCCTTAAAAAACAGATGCTAACATATGCCAGTTTACCATTTCATTCAGAGTATAACGTGAGGTAATGTAAACGTAAAAAGTCCTCCTATCTTTACATCTGAACTGTGCTGTAAAATAAGGTTTATGACACTGTAAATCAAGCTGTTAAGTGGGTTTTGAACTGCTGAAGGCCAGCATAGGATGAAGACATGTAGACGGCTTATTCCTTCTTCTTGGGGAGTCAGAGAACAGGCAATATTGTCCTGCCTGAAAAAGAAGTTGGAAAGTGAACACAGACACACTCATGTACACAAGCACACCCACACACATATACATGCATGCACAGTCTCTCACACACATACACACACACACACACACACACACACACACACACACACACACACACACACACACACACACAAATCAGAAACAGCAGCAGCAGCAACAGCGTCGGGTATCTTATGCATGTGTTTTCTATACCACATGATTACAACTGCAAATACAGATGTGCGGATCACTTGGTACATGAAACACTACACAGAATGGCATACAGCTATTGGTCAGCCACTCTCATACTGGTACTTCTTCTGATTCAAAACAGATCAATAGCAGAAGTGGTTAGAATCTAAGTGCTTCTACAATACTGGTAGATTTTATACTCCAGGAACTCTTGCTCTCTCTCTCATTGGGTCCACTGTCAAACCAATGACAGAAAGGCACTGCCATGTTTGTTGTGAGAGTCAGAGATGCTAGCAGTAAATAATGGGAAAGTACATCCCAATAATTTTGTAGTGAACTTTGTTTTGTACCCAGATAAGCAATGCTACATTCAGTAAGGCAGTGTTCTCATGCTGTCTGAATGATCATTATCGTATAACAAAGCAGTATTGAATGAAAATGAATAAACCTATGCTTCTGCATTAGATGACACTAAATATAGTTATACAGGAAATGTTGTTGCACCAAATAATGCATCAGTCATTTGTGGTCTAGATTTCTTGCCATCATGCACTTATAAATGCTAAACATGAAAAATAACAAGCTATATGCATTTGAACTTCAAAATCATAAATATCAATACAGGGGTCCATTAGGTCCTATAATGCACTACAAATCTGCAGGAAGTCATTACTTTCTAGGAAGACATCCCATAAGCAGAAAACTCCAGGCAGAGTTTGGTTTCTGTTATGATTCACAGTTATGTATAGTGCTTGACAGGTTTACATAGTCCATAGTCACAAAAGAACATCTTCATTTGTATTGGGACACAGTGCTTGGCCACTGGCCAAAACAAATCACATCCTGCCCCTCTGAATGAAAAAGGTACTTATGCCTCAGAAGTAGGCATAGTAGCCTCATGCAAAACCTTTTTTTGTTTGTTTCATACAGCTGTTTGTCATCCACCATATCCACAAAGAGACTCTTCTTTATCATCAGTTCCATTTTCCCTGACACCTGTCCATCCTATCCCAAACAGAGAAACCTTTAGTGTAATCAGTCAGGGGAAGGATGCAGAGAGGAGATCAGGGTACCCTAGTACAGTACTTTAACCCTCTACCCTACCCCAATTCCAAATGTGGATTGCACATGTGGAAACTTCTGCAGCACTGTCATTGGTCTCCAAAAATTAATACTAACCTTTGTAAAACATCCCACAGTATAGGTGAGCTGGCAAAATGCCACTCCAGCCTATGCCCTGAAAGGATCAAGTTTGATTAGAGGCCACAAAATGCATGGGTAACAGTCAGGGCACCTTCCTTCTATGGCAAGGAGATGACTTTTCACATAACACTTTTCTGTGGTTGATGCAGAAATTGTCAGTGTGCCAATGAGTACAGTATGGTATTTACAGAATAAATATAAGATAATGATTTCTTTTCCACAGGCATTTATTTAGCGACAAGGTAACTGAAGAGCAGAGGTTGTTGCTTGTCATCGTAGTCTGGTGCACTGTGCTATACCAAATACATTGGAGAATGCGACAATATAGGTAGCAACTGTCAAATATATACAGTGCTTGGTAAAACAGATGTCCACAAATGGTGCTGCATACTTGTCAGTGTATAAGGAATAAGTATAGCTGAAAGCATGGAGGGGGACTATGATTTTGGAAATCACCCAAAAACAAAGATAATTCTTCATAACATGGAAAAGATTGGGGAGGTAGAATGCAATTTACAGTTGACTCGTAAAAATCTTCTGGAAATTAGTACTGTAATTGATGCCTATAATATACCATATAGCTATCTATCTATCTGTACATATATTTTTTATTACAAATGAACAGTGCCATCTGTGGGCAGGTCACTAGTTATCTGTAATACCATTTCCCCGGTACAGATGGGAGACCCACAATGTACACTGTGACACTGACAGTATATTTTATGTCAAGATATGATGATGGTCATCCTAGAGTTTCTGCATCTGGGTTTTTGATGCATATGAAATAACCTGTGTTAGTGCAGCTTCTCTAATAATCTGTAGGCATCCTGTTCTACTGCCCTAATGATCCGTAGGCATCCTGTTCTACTGCCCTAATGATCTGTAGGCATCCTGTTCTACTGCCCTAATGATCCGTAGGCATCCTGTTCTACTGCTCTAATGATCCGTAGGCATCCTGTTCTACTGCCCTAATGATCTGTAGGCATCCTGTTCTACTGCACTAATGATCGGTAGGCATCCTGTTCTACTGCCCTAATGATCCGTAGGCATCCTGTTCTACTGCCCAAATGATCTGTAGGCATCCTATTCTACTGCCCTAATGATCTGTAGGCATCCTGTTCTACTGCCCTAATGATCTGTAGGCATCCTGTTCTACTGCCCAAATGATCTGTAGGCATCCTGTTCTACTGCCCTAATGATCTGCAGACATCCTCATCTAGGATTATCAGCCCCTACAGTCAGTGGTATATGACATACTGCTGTGATTGTGAACTGTCTGACAACCATATTTCAGAAAGCTTCCTTCACCTCTTTTTCCTGTTGAGCTTAAGGTTTCCCCTAAAATTTCTCTAATGTTAAACATTTATATTTTTAACAGTGCTGAAAATGTTATGTATCACACTTACAAATGACGTAATTTGTAAACAGAAAAACAATAACAGCAATGATAGGCTGCAGTGTGTGCTAATTATTATTTATTTCCAAGGAAAATGAGAGCTCAGATAAAACTATTTCCTCCAGTTATTTTTACAGGCCTTCATATTTCATTAGACTCTCCATTAAAAGAGTGACAAAAGTATGTCATGCCTGCTTGTTTTCTTACTAATGCAAATGACAATGACGTGTTCACACTTTCCTTACTCCTTTACCTTAAAGAGCTACATAGGTGAGAAAGAGAGAACAAGCTGAAATGTAAGCGATAGTATTGGAAAGTACCTTTATCTACCAAAAAGAACCATTGTTGTATTTTTGTTTTCCCTGTCTACATACATTAAAATGTCAACCCTTGATAGAAGGAAGGGTTCAACACAAAATTAGCAGGTTTTAGGAAACTAAGCTGTCACCAGAGGCTGAAAACTTCAGATTGTCAGGCATATTATGAAACAAAGAGATGTACGTAGGTGTGAATGTCACTTAAAGATTCTAGAAATATTATATTATTCATACATTTTATACTAATGTTTCCCAGTGCAGTCCAGAAACAGGCTTGTACGTCACACAGCAGGCCTGCAATGCAGTGCACTTTCATTTCTGCTAGTAAATCTTTTATAAAGGCAGGAAGGCACTATTAACTGTGCAAAACGACTTCAGAGCTAAGTTCAGGGTGATACAACAGGAACTGCAATCTATGTCACTTCAAATGAAATAAATAAGGCTTCTTCTGCAGATTCAGTTAAATGTAGCAGAAGGGATGTATTCAGAATCTCGGGTGCTTGTGGGACACATTCACAGATCTGTTGAAAATGTGACTTGCATACCTATAGGTTCCGCAGCTACAGAAAGTAGTCTCAACCACAGAACACATTATGATTGTTTTGGTGATTTATAGCAGTATACAGGTAAGCACATCTGTAACTGCAGAAATATATAATAGGGATAGCATGAACTGGCATAACATTTTCTGCAGCTACTCCATATGAGAACATTTTTCTTTCTCGGTTCCACAGATTTGTTTACAACAGACAATGCAGAGAAAACAATGCCAAATTATTCAGAGAATATGGCATTGCCTTCCAAGGTTGTAATCATACTAACTGAAAGCTCTCTGATGACTGGTTAAAAATGAATTCAGATGAATTCATTAAGGGAAATAATTATTAAAGAAAGATGCCCAACAAAGAATTAAAATAGTTTCATCCAAATTAGTTAAATTTAATATGCATTTAAAACACAATAAGCTTTTTTATAGGCAAGCACTAAGACAGCCCTTATGTGACTGTTAAGCCTAGCCAGTCTCCCTTTCAGCAGTGAGAATCAAACCCTGTACCTTTGGTATGTGAAGTAAACACCTTAATTGTTTTGCCAACTAAAGTGAATTACCTTAACCATGCTGTGTTCTGTGCAATACAAACAACTACAAGTGGATGACACTCCATCAATCTTTCTTCCTTGTCTTGTAATGATATGGCTGTTTTAAGTACAGCTCAAACATCATTTTTTGACTTGTTGGCAAATGTAAAGTTATTGAAGACTTATTACTTTCGTGTTCAGATCAGTTTTGTAATTGAAACACTGGTTTAGCAAAATAAACCAAAACCTAAAATTATGTTAGGGCAGCATGAATCTCCAAAAAATATAGCTCTGCTTAGTGTTTATCAAATGCAAACTGTGACATCAGAAACTTTAAACTAATTAACATCACTGAACCAAATAAAATAAACTATCCTCTGTCAGCCTCGACCAGTTTGTATCTGATCTTGTGTCTATTACAAGGTATAACATTTTCTTGTTCAATCAGGAATAGTGGGGACAAGACACAAAAAAGCACAAGAAAAATGGATATAAGTGATGTATAATGTTTGTAGCTGCAGTTGTGTCAGCATGGACTTTGTAATGTATAATGTTTGCAATTGAAATTGTGTCGGTATGATTTATTTTCATTTATATAAATGTAAGAATGTGTGTCATACATGATAAATTAATAAAGATGTTTCTTGTTTAAAGAAATGAAAAAGTCATTGAGGTAAATGCTTTGTTTCTATGTTACTTTTCTTATTATGTGCAGGTTTTATTGCATAATAAACATTAATTTTAGTACATACTGCACATTCCTCATGCATAGTTCTCTCAGTTTGTACACTGAGCTGCTGCTAGAACCACTTAATACTCTGTTGTTGACATATTTTAAAAAATGGCCGACACATTCAGGAGTCTGTATTTTATTTTCAAAACTTACTCAAGTGCATACCTTTTTTCTTTTCCTAGAAACTATATTGCCACTCAGTCATTGAAAATAATTCAAATATAGTGTGATCAGTTTGCACTTTACACTTGTACTGTATCAGCAGTTGGCCTTTCACTTGGGATTTACCCACCAAGTCCATATTTGAACTTTAAGGCCCTGTTCAACTGATGATTACATTGCTTCATGAATGTAAGTTTCATGCTTCTTGCAATTCACTAACATAATTTCAAATAGCAATTAGGTAAAACTTATTAACAAAATTATTTACAAAATGAACCCATAACGGTCCTTCCTAGCTTGAATACTTTTGTATTCCATAATGTATTACATAGTTTTGCTTATCGTATGATAACCAAGGAAGCCAATGATAATCAAATCCTTTCTTAGCGACCCTTAATTATGCCTCCCCCTCTTCTCTGAACCATTTTATTCACTTACTTTTTGTGAGTCAAACTACCAGAACCAACCCCCAGCTTATCCATAAAATGTATTTCACTAAAAATACCTTTCTAACCTTCTGTGGATTTTGTGACATAGTGCTTCAGTGCTTATGTTACTACCTCACAGTTCTCGATTCCCCATTCAGTTACTAGATGAGATGTCTTACATGTTGAATCTGCATTCCCTTTCCCTCCCTTCCTGTGTCCATGTAGATTTTCCATAGGTCCTTCAGCTTCCTCCAACACCCAAAGAACATTCCATGGGTGAAGCGGATCCTATACCCAGTAGAAGAGCATGTGTGTGTGTGTGTGTGTGTGTGTGTGTGTGTGTGTGTATGCATATATGTGTGTGTGCGTGCGTGCGTGCATACGTGCGTGTGTGTGTGTGTGTGTGTGTGTGTGTGTGTGTGTGTTTCTGTATGTGTGTGGGATTAGTTCTCTTGTTATGCTTTCTGAGTGCTGAGCCAGGGTTTGGCTCCCCCTTTGACCTCGAAAGGGATAAAGTAAGACTGGAAGAATGAATGAATGAATGAATGAATGAATGAATGAATGAATGAATGAACACTGAGGAGGAAATAAGGCAATAATGTGAATCTATACCTATCACGCATAC
Source organism: Protopterus annectens (assembly GCF_019279795.1). Classification (NCBI taxonomy): domain Eukaryota; kingdom Metazoa; phylum Chordata; order Ceratodontiformes; family Protopteridae; genus Protopterus; species Protopterus annectens. Next base: position 64,744,177 of record NC_056731.1, read on the forward strand.
TCCTAGCTTTACAGAAGATGATGCATTATTGAATGAGCTTGATTATGTGGTGTGAAAATGAAAGCCATTTTATCTGCTTGGAATAAGGTTTAGGGTAATACAATCTTAAAGGGAAATATAACAAGAATTCAGAGGATTTTTTTCTAAAATTGAATGCCAGTCCATAATTATTTTACCTTTAATGGTAAAATGTTTAATTGCTGAGCCATTTAGTGTTGAAGCATTCCTAGGCTATATTGGAATGGATTCATGTGATCAGACTGACCTCCTGAATGTTGAGTGCCATAGCACTGAGCTCTGGAATATGAAGAACCATAGCACCAACACTCAGAAGGTCGAAATCTAAAAAATGTTATTTTTGCCCCCCTGCACCCCACCCCCTTCTAATTTTCTACATTATCTCTGAGATCGCACTACTGTGGAGAAAGGGCCAATTCCCCAGTCCCTGCTTTACCACGATCACACGATATAGGCTCTCTGCTTTTTAATACATCTACATTTTCAAATTTCCCTTTCCTGACAGTCGACATGTATATCATAGGTTCATAGGTTCATAGGTAGGTACTAGGTTATCTGCCCGAAGGCATTTATAAGCCTAGCCGGAATGTGTTGGCTTTCACCGCCCCCTTAGATTAGTTCCCTGTGCCTCTGTCCAGCAGAGTCACTGAAGTGATCCCTGGGGTAAACTTTCTGTTTCCCATCCACTCGTCAAGTTTCTCTTGAAGAGTGTTAGCGAGGAGCTCTGCCTAATGTAGACTGGAATCTTGTTCCAAAGCATGGGAAGTCTCAAGACAGGAATCTATCCCTCCAGCACATCCTATTTATTGTGGTGGTGAGGTTTAGATCCCTGGAGCATGTGGCTCGAGGGGATATGGTTTTCTTTAGGTGGAGCATGTCCATCAATTCTGGGTTGGACATGGCCTTGTATGTCAGGCAGCGATCACCTCTGAGCAGGCGGTATGCAACCGAGTACAGCTGGAGTTTCTTCAGTCAAGCTGCATAGGGCATCTGCTTGAGGCCACTGATCCTCTTGGTGAGGTACTTCTGTGGTCTTTCCTGTTGTTGCAGGTGTCTTGTAAGGTACACCCCAAATGGGGCATTGTACTTTATGATGGGTCTGATGAGTGATGCGTAGAGGGGCCCAATGACCACTTTCCATCTGGATGCAAACCCTTTTGTGATTAGGTGGGCCACATAGAATGATTTTCTAACCACTCTGGCAATGTGATTATCAAAGGAGAGTTTACTATCTACTTGGGTCCCCAGATCCCTTATTATGTCTTCCATACTTAGGGGGCTACCACCTATGAGGTAGTTTGTGGGTACTTTGTTTTTTCCAAAGGGGATGACTATGCAGTTTTTGGCATTTAGCTTGAGGCCATGATTTTGACACCAGGTATCCGTCTCAGTGAGATCCTGTTGGAGGATGTCTGTGTTAGCCGGAGAGTCAATTATAGCCCCTAGTTTACAGTCATCTGTGAACTTGGTCAGCCATAGTCCTCCTGTGCTTACCTTTTCCTCTGAGAAGTATATACTGAACAGGAAGGACCTAGGACTGAGCCCTGGGGAACGCCACTTGTAACAGGTTTAGAGTCAGACCTAGCTCCTGCAACTCTTACCATGTAGGTTCTGTCCATGAGCCAGTTGGCAACCCATCTCATGACGTAAGGGTTTATGTTCAGGCTGGTGAGCTTGTCTATAATACCTGAGTGGGGAATAGTGTTGAAGGCTTTTGCGAGGTCTAGGTAGGCTGTGTGGACCACCTTTCCCTCGTCTATAGTCTTGGTAACTGTCTCAAAGAAGTCCACCAGGTTTAGGAGGCATGATCTGCCCTTAACAAAGCCGAACTGGGTTGGGTCCAGTGTTTGGAGGTTTCCAATATCTCTGTTAATGAGATCCATGATGATGCATTCCATAGCTTTGCAGACCAAGCTAGTCTGGCTTATAGGGCGATAGTTCCCGGGGTCCGTTGTGGCTCCACTTTTGTGGAGCAGAATAACCATTGCTGTACACCACTCTGTGGGCATGTAGCCTGTGGAGAGGCTTAGTTTAAACAGTGTGCTTAGGTTACAGGTTAGTTCATCTTTGAGCTCGTGTAGGACATAGCCTGGGACACCGTCCAGTCCCACTGATGCTGTGTTTTTGGCTTTGAAAAGGGCTGTTTTAACCTGAGTGTCTGTGATTTCAGGGGCACTACATTCTTCTGGTATAGTTATGGGCCCTTTTGGGGGTGAGAGGGGGGTGAAGTTTGCACTGAACCTGTCTGCCAGGATGTTGGCTATATCGGTCGGTTCAGTGTATTTTGTGCCATTCTGCACTAACTCTGAGCAGATCTGAGAATTGCCACTTAGATTCTTGACATAGCTAAAGAATGCCTTGTGGTTATCTTTGGAGTCCATGGCAATTTTTCTTTCGAAGCTAGCCTTGGATGATTTTATGAGGGAACGTAGTTTCTTGCTGATACTGATCAGGGATGTCTTCCCTTCTTGGGATTTTACTCTTTTCTGTACTAGTTTCCTCCTTCTATTGTATAGCTTGTTTATGGCAGGGGTCCACCAGATTAGTTTCCTTTTCTTGGAGGATTGAGTCTTGGTTTTGTTTGGGATAGCATGATCCATGCATTCTTGTACATGCCAGTAGAGTGCATTAGTAAAAGATTTTGAAACTTCCCACATTGGTCTTAAGTAACATGAAGTTTGCTTTTGAAAAGTTTTTCACGGTGGTTTCTTTGACCGGGGGTGGTGGTGGAATGTGGATATCCAGAGTGATTAGTTTATGGTCAGATCTAACCAGCGACACCGGTCGCCCATGTTGGTGATGACCAGGTCCAATATGTTGCCACCTCTGGTGGGGGTGTTAACCAGTTGATCCAGGGCATTTGAGTTTATAAATTCTAGGAAATGTTGGGCCAGGGAGTTCGTACTTGAGTAGTTCTCCCAGTTAATGTTTGGATAATGGAAATCACCCAATATCAGGGTGTTTGGTAGGATCTTTATGTTTCCCAGTTTTTCCAGGAATGTGGAGTGGGGGTCCTGGGGCATGGTGGGTGATCTGTAGCAAGCTATAATTTGAATAGCAGTTTTGCCCATTGTTAGTTGCACGTGTATGATCTCTGAAGCATCGTGCTGTGCCACTAACCTGGAGGTGTGGGTATCCTTTTGTATTTTGGTCTGGGTTTTGTGGCCAAAATGTATGGTATGAGTTGTAGCCTGGTAGTTTTGGGGTGCTCTCTGGATCATTAAACCAGGTTTCTGTTACTGCACATATATCGATTTTCTCCATACTATGGAGTGCCTCGAGTGCGTGCATTTTGAGGTTTAGATTTCTGGCATTGAGCAGCATTACCCTCAGTTTTTTGTTACTTATGCTATTTACGGCGGTGGGTTTGTCTTTTGAGCCTTGCCTAAAAAAGGCACTATGGGGGTGGCAAGAACCTTGGCCAGTATTTGAAAGCCTAAGGGTGTCAGGTGCAAGCCATCTCTAGCAAAGCAGCGTGGCTTGTCGGGCATGTCATCTCAGGCTGACAGACACTGGATCCCCTTTGAATGACACCAGAAGCTTAGCCAATTGTTGAAACTGGTATTTTTTTCTCTATACTGTGGTATCATTCTTGGTGAGGGCAGGATGCTACTCAGGGTCAGGGTCATACCAGCCTGGGCTATGTGATCAGAGAGGTCCTCCATGTCTCTTTTCATGTAGTCCACGGAGGTACGGCTCAGGTCATTTACACCAACATGGACAATGACAGAGTCATATTTGTACTTGTTCTGAGTGCTTGTGTTATGTGGTGGATCCTGGCACCCAACATGCAACTAACAGTAACCTTCTCCTTGTTCAGCCTAGTGAGTGGGACGTCAGTGAGCCTGACTATAGAGTCACCTATTACTAGTGTGTTGGGGATGTTATTTTGCCTTAAGGGCTGTGATTGTGTGGCACACTGGTTTTGTGAAGTATGTGCTTCATGGTTTGTGTTGGGGGGTGGAGGTTGCTTGGATGTCTGCTTTGGAGGTCTCTGTTGCTTTTGCAGATTTTTATTTAGAGCCTCCGACTATGTTTTTGTGTATTTATGTTTGTTTTTTGCCAGTGCTGATTTCATAGGTCTATGTGAGACTGGTGGTGTGATGCAAGTAATTCCCTTCTCCTCTTGACTGCCTGGTCCAGTCTTGGGTTGACAGAGCTTAGCCTCCAGTTTGGCTATATAATCGCATCTCTCGCATGTATTAGTGTTTGGTGGAAGGAGGAGAGGGTTGTCTGTGTACATGAGGCAATTGTAACATTGCCTCAAAATGCCCAGATTCACCAGTTGGACTGGAGAGTAAACCTGAAACTGCCCTTTGGACATGCCTGGATAGGTACAGTGAACTGTTTTACTGATTGGCTGGTATGGTCCAATAGAGAGCCTTGTCCTTCTCTACCGTATAGGGGGGGGGTCAAGTGCTAAGATGAGATTGAATGATTTGAGTACTTAAGTTGAAAGTTTGTCTAGTTCCAAGGGAAAAAATTGAAGAGTAGACTTTGTGGAGCCGGGAATAGTTATACCCTAACTAACTTGCGCTGTCCAGCGTGCAAAACCACACAAATGCGGTTTTATAGCAGGGAAATGAAAGAGATGAAAATTAGCCCAAAATGGCCAATAAACTACTAATTACTAGGCTGAAACCACTCCTCCAGGGACAGATGGGTTGCTCAAAGCTCCCTCTCTCACAGCGAACAGAGAAACTTCCTTCTATGCAAGTAAGGTATGGGCAAACACAGAAACTTGTAACACAGTCCTGAATTCAGCACTAACCTGAAAACTGGACTAAACTAGCTTAGAAAGGTGGGAAAACAAGTATATATATATATATATATATATATATATATATATATATATATATATATATATTTGTTTTTCAGAAAATAAAGCAGATACAATCAAAAAAACACTTTAAATGCACAGAAATGGCTATCACACTTGAGTGTGTAGCCTACAACAGTTAAACAGGTAATTTAAACACAAAAATGACTTTGTTAAAGTGCAGGTAGAAAATAAGTACAATATGTAGCTGAAACAACCTTTTTAAATCACAGAAACTCTAGGAAATCGGCATTTTTAGGCGGAATTAGCTAAAGGCAGCAAGAAAATGCAGAAAAATTATACTTAATCACTCCAAAGTCTCTCTTTTGTCTCTCTGCTGCAGTAGAACTCTGCAGAGCACCAGGCAGGAGCCTGCTGCGCTGTATACTAGCAGAAAAACCTTGCAAATGCGGGTTTTATAGCAGGGAAATGAAAGAGATGAAAATTAGCCCAAAATGGCCAATAAACTACTAATTTCTGGGCTGAATCTACTCCTCCAGGGACAGATAAGCTGCTCAAAGCTCCCTTTCTCACAGTGAACAGAGAAACTTCCTTCTATCCAAGTAAGGTATGGGCAAACACAAAAACATTTAACACAGCCCTGAATTCAGCACTAACCTGAAAACTGGACTAAACTAACTTAGAAAGGCGGTTAAACAAGTATTTTTTTGTTTTTTGTTTTTTTCAGAAAATAAAGCAGATACAATCAAAAAAACACTTTAAATGCACAGAAATGGCTATCACACTAGAGTGTGTAGCATACAACAGTTAAACAGGTAATCTAAACACAAAAATTACTTTGTTAAAGTGCAGACTAAAATAAGTACAATATGCAGCTGAAACAAGCTTTTTAGATCACAGAAACTCTGGAAAATTGGTGTTTTTAGGCAGAATTAGGTAAAGGCAGCAAGAAAATGCAGAAAAATGATACTTAATCACTTCAAAGTCTCTCTTTTGTCTCTCTGCTGCTGTAGAACTCTGCAGGGCACCAGGCAGGAGCTTGCTGAACTGTATATTCTTTGTCCTGTTATCACGAACCCATATTGGAATTATATAAGGGCATTTGAAGTTTAACAGAATTTATATTATGGATCAGTGTATTGGAGGCATTAACATTCCCTGTTCTTTAACAACTTACTTTTATGTAAAAACACAAAACTCTTCATGCATATTTATAAAGCTATAGTCTGTTTTTTTTTTTTTTTTTTTTTTTTTTTAATTTCTTTTATGCAAGTTCAAATGCTCTGTTTTGGTATATTTTCTTTTTGGATTGATTCATTCTAAACTACTGTTAACAACACAATAAGAAATCCATTAGCAGCTAGGGATCCTGAAACTCAAAAGTACTTCAAAATACAAAACAATTAATTGCAGTTGGTATTTTCACCGAATTCAACTTATTATTGGCATCAAGCTCTTTGTATGATTCAATATCTAAGATGACCTCATTCTATTTTATTGAAAGTAGTTAAATGTTTAATTTTACAAACCTTAGTGATATTATTTGTTTTTACTGGCATCAGTTCTGTAGATTTTTTATCAGTCTGCATATCAAAATAAAATGTCCCATAATGACAACATTTGTAATGCATTCTGAATAACACATATTAACTTTGTGTCATCTAAATAAACCATTCCTGGCAGTGTGCTTTGTCCCTCATTATTAGTGTTAACATTTGTTACGAGGGTTACCATCACTGTCATCATACAATGTTGTTATTAATTTGTGCACAGATGGGGGAAGGTGCATCTCAAACTAAAATATCCCCAGAAGGGAATTAAACTAAAATGAAGATCATGGGTACGGAATGGCATTTGGAATGAGTAATGCATGATGATTACAGGAATTGTCTCTGCAGTATGATGGTGGTGGACCTAGGAACACATTGCTCCAAAACTGGTTGGCTGTTCTCCACTGGAAGAGTTGAAGAGAGCTAAATAAATAAGGACTTTATCGTGGGGAAATTTTTGCTGTGGTGGAATACCAGAGGTTTTCCCTTTTGTATTGCTTCATTTTTTCAACTGGTAAACCTTCAACAAGTGTAAGAGTTTTTTCTGATAGTATATTAACTAGTCAATTATATAATGACTGGCAATTAATATTCAGAAACGAGCACGCTGATTGGCCAACCCAACCAGCGTGCCCATTGTAAATTCCAGAAAATACCAATGGAAAAAGGTCCAGTCATCTGGACTTCTTTCCATTTGTATATTCCATAACTTTTATTTATGTATTTATTTTTTTAAAAAAAGTAAAAAAAAAGTCTAATAGTCTGGACTCTGGACATACCAGACAGGCAGCATGGAGGAAATACAAAGAAAATCGGTTACATTATTTTCTTTGTATTTCTTCCATTCTGTCTCTCTCTCCTACCCCTAATGTAGCCGAAACTTTCTTTTTAATTAAAAAAAAAAAACAGAGCAACGGAGACTTTCTTTTTTCCATTGCTTCCTTTTCAAAGCATTGATATACTGGGTATGTGTGGGAACACAAGTCACATATGCATGTACAGTACATCAAAACAAGGTAGCAGGATACCACCAGCAGTGGAAGGACAGTACGGCGCCATTATACAAAGACATTATTTAAGGAAAGAAAGTATTTTTTTTCTTAAATAATGTTATTGTACAATAGCAATAACCGACTCTGTGGCTGTGGTATATTGAAATTTATCCACGGTTGGCTTTATTTAATCACTTGGGCTTCGACCTTGTGATTAAACCACACCAACCATGGGTAAATCTTCAATATACCACACCCACATTGTCGGTCATTGCTTAAATATTCAATAGAATGAGCCAACTTTTAAAAAACAATTTCGTACTTTTGTGTATCACAGTTGGGGGATGGGGAGCTCATCTCTTCCACAGCTCCAGTTTTAAGAAGGTTATTGGGAATAGATTCATGTTGTTCATTACAGCATTGTAAGTAATGAAGCATTCCTGCATTATGTACTACATGGGCATATTTTTGAACTTGCCAGAGCAATGTAGAATTGTGTAAGCACATCTCCACTATTGATGCACTACAACAAAGAAGGAAAGTTACTTTGTTTAAAGAAACTTTGTTAGCAATTGTAGAAAAAACATAAACATTTCCTTATAATAGTCATTTACATCAAAATACAGAGATCTTTCATCAACATATTCAGTACAGGTAAGACTTACCAAATACAACCATTCATAAGGGTAATAAACTCATAACTTAATGTCATGGAGTTGATGAAGAAATGAGCTCTATCCTGATTAGTGAAATATACAGAGCCTGTTTACAAAAATAAAACACTAGAATCATGTCCAGAATTAATCTGTCCTGGAGGACTCTATAATCTCTACGTGTTCAGAGTTTTTCCCTCATCTTTAGATCTTCATCTTTTAGGATCTAGCACATCTGCTTGCAAAGAGACTCAACAAAGACAACATAATAGAGTCCAGTCAATAAATAAATAAATAAAAACAATTTGATCAAAATTATAAAAAGCATAATAGATATATTTATCCACAGTAATTCCTGTGTGAGGTGAAGCCCTTCAAACTGCCACTTCAGGCACAGTATTCACAAATCTCACTTAACCTTAAACCTAAATGTAAACTTGACCCAAACACTAACTCTAACCTTAATCCTAAGATTAAGCCTAAACCTACCCAATAATGCAACCTAAATCAAGGTCTTAGCTCTAACCACTAATTAACCATAGTTCTAACCTTAAAATCAGTAACACACATCAGTTTGATCACAGCCATGTCCATTTAAATGGAATTTCATTCTATCATTCACACAAGTCAAATTCTCATTCTGTGCAACATTTCCTCTTAAGTACATACAAGGCTAACAACCACTAGGGCCTTTATAAGCCTAGCCATGCAACCCAATAAGCTTAGCTATGTAACCCTCATGACACTCAGTGAAAAAGACTCTATTAAACTCCTTTAGAAATTCAGTGAAATTAGTTTCAAATAAGTTACACAGTCATTTTTAAAGCAAAGAAACACACTGTCCAAGGTTTAAATTCAGAATGAAGCCTTTAACCAGCAAAGACCCCACCTTAGAATTATAGTGAGATGTGTGTAATTCCCCCAAGTCAGCCATCCCTATTACCACCAAGTTGGAGTAAGCTCTTATGTCACAGCTGATTTCCTGCAATACAGAAAAGCATTGTATTAAACAACTGATGTAGCCTTCCATACTTTAAAAAACCTTCCCCCAGCTAATCAAATCTTTTTCAGCTTTTATGACCACACTTTCTGCGCCCTTTAGACTGAGTGATGCCATAAATGACACTAGCATGTGTACCCTGCTAGTGTGCTACTCCATGCAATAAAGGAATGCAGCATATTTGGTATGGTTGTTTCTTATGCAGTTCATTCTTTCCTGGCATTGTAGACCCATATGTTTACTCTTCCTGGACCTGATCATGTTTTCCAACTGAAAAAAAATAGGGCAAACTTTTTCACTGGATAAGAGATGTATCTTCAATTCTCTCTAGCTAAGTGACTACTGAAGGAAGTGCTTCTGTTTTTTACTATGGAAATTTAAAAGAAAAGGACCTATTACAGAAACTTTGGATTTTAATATACCATCTCTAGAGCATAATGTTGTATTCTATACTACTCTGTTCTTGCACATAAAGTGTGAGAGCACTATTTAGGACAGAATTCTGCAATGACAGATGCATAGCTCTAATGCTGTTGGTCCCAAAAAAATTCATACTGAGAATTCAGGGCAAAGGGGATAACAGATAAGAAACTTCCAAATGTTTTTACAGGGTCTGCATTCATTAGTTAAACAGTACAGTGCTATAACATTTCTTCTCATATTTAGTGCATTTCTTTTTGTCAGTTTACATTTTTTGAAAGTCCCAATGAAAATATTTAAAATGATCAAGAAATATAAAATAAGAATGTGGCATGAGAAGGGGACATACAAGAATATGATTGAGGCTGGAATGCGCAAATGCAAAGGAGAAAGAAGGCTGTAGCTGTATGATAAAATGCAGTTCAGAAAATATTCAACATTATTTTATAAGAAATGAAAATACTACTGACCACCTATTACAGTTTGCCAGCCCTTGTCTCACCCAGCTCAGGCCCATTTATATTGAGGCTAGTGTGCAGGGTCTCTCATTGCCAGCCATCATTCAAGTAGCACTGACGGCTGCTCTATCCACCACAGTCCCTGTGATAAAATGCAAATACATTCTTCTCAAACTGTAACAACACTAATTTAGTGATAACAATCCACATATATCCCCACTACATTTTTTATTATTATTTTTATACCTGCACCTAGACCTGACTTTTATTACAATTATTCTGTTGCAGATCTTTTAATGCTGGTGATCTCATGCACAACAGCTATAGGTGTGCAGTCCCACTGGTGTCCTGTATGATATATATGGTCTACAAAGATAGCTTGTTCCAACCAGAGGTTTTTTTTTTTTGTTACATTATTTGTCCCCTAACCCATATACGTTGACCTGCAGATCAATAAATGTGACTTCATCTATTTGTTGTCAAACTGGGCTACAGCAAGTTGAAGTTCGGATGTCATCCAGACAGTAATCAGGGGATTTTTGGGGGGAGGCATGTGCCTACCTTTCTCCTGCCATGCACAAAAGGTTCCATATACAAAGGGCCTTAACAAGAGCATTTATATGGGCCTTAACAAGAACCTTTTTATGAGTGATATGAGCCACTTGGAATGTCATTACACCATTCCAAATAAGTGCCTCTGTGTGATCTTTCTCCACAGAGAATTCTATTAAGAAGTATACGCCACAGGCATAGATACACCCATCATTCCACCTGAGGAAGGCAAGTAGGTGTTGTCTCATCAAACCTCTGCATTCCTCACCTCATCTTCAAGAGATCAGATCACTAATCAAACCTGAGATGCATGGATCAAATGGTTTTGTCCCTCTACATCACAAACCTTGTGACAATGGTAGTTTGACCAAGAGCAAGGCAATTAGGAGTGGCCTGTACAGTATCACCAAATAGTTATTCAAGTACTCTAAGAACTTAAATAGACATACCAGCCATAATTGAAAGGTTTAAATATATTTAATAATATTTAATAAAAGAACAAGAAAATACTCAGTAAACAGTCACAGTTACTTCAGAATTCAAAATCACAGGGAATATTTAAAATAACACTGTAGGACAGTCTCAAATAAAGAAAACATCTAAGCTATACTTCACTATATTCCTAACTGTATCTAAGAGAAATTACTGTAGCTTAGAAACTTACTATTACAGCAAAGCAAGTGTGGTGAATGGGTCTTCTAGCTGATGTTGTCAGGTCAAAGACAAATACTGAATGCACAGTCCCTCTCAGAGAGTTCTTAAATTAATGTCTCAAATATTGCTGCTGGGATACTTGTAGCATGATATCAGCTCTTGCCATCTGAGTATCCCAGGTGAAAAACATTGATTTTAGCATCTGCTTGTGAAAACACATACACCTTAGATCTTTTGGCAAATGGTGGAAGTCATAAAATAATTTACATTCCTCTACATTTAAAGACAATACAAAAACTTTTAGTTCTAGACATTATGTCACCTGTTGCACTGAAACTGAAAGATAACATCTCTTTTATTATGTGGTTATAAAATAATTTAATTTCAACTATTTTTTTCTGAAGAGTTGCAAGCTAACCTTCTATGTGCTAGTTCCCACTGTTAAAACATATACATTTACACAGTTACAATAGTTTATATACATTTCTGCTCTTTTCCAGTAGGGTACACTGTGGATACATAAGCTGAGTACTCTACAGCATATCTCTTCAGCACACGTCTGTACAAACCATCTTATATGACAAACAGTTCTAATACAATTGTAACACGAGCATATGAATCATGTTGGTATTTACAAATGACACATAACCATTTACAAAATTCCAGACAGCTATGCTAGCAGTATCTCCCTCTGTCACACTTCTGTATAAATCATATTAATATTCACAAATTACATATAATTGTTTACAAAATTCCAGATAGCTAGGCTGACAATATTTCCTTATGTGACAAATATTAAGAAGCCAGATATTACATAATCATTCTCAAAGGAGTTTAATGAACACCCAGTTCTCTGCCCATTCTAGGGATATCTGAAAATTGGGCAATTTATGTTTATTTTTCCACTTAAACTGGAAACAAAAGGGTGGTAACATAATATACTATGTGCATAATAAAACGTATAATTGACATTCCTCTGGGCAGCCCATGTTTATATTCTTAAGAAGTCTATCCTACAAGAATGAGCAGTTGTTTCAGCCAGCACTATGGCATACAAAAATAAAGCTATGACTTTGATGCAGGGAACTACAATTCAGGCACCTATAGAAGCTGGCAGGGGAGGATTGAAATGTGCAGCTGCTGACAGTTTTCCATTCATGAAGGAAGGGAAGTCACTCCAGAATCCCACTTGGGTGACACATAGTGGCAGCACTAGCATTTGCACCAGTGAAGCTTGAGCATCTGAGCACTCTCTGCCATTGTGTATGCATAATGCGGTGCATACATGCTCCCTGCAGCCATCAGCATAGAAGTAGAGTTCAGTGAGCGGTTACAAGGGAGGGAGGGGGGTTACAATGGGGAGACCACTCTACTGATCAGGTAAGCTGCAACTATCCCTGTTTCCTAACTGTTGCCTTGAGGGGAGAAATAGGCTAATAAGGCACCCAAGGCAGGAATGAATAGAACTCCCACCTAGCCTGAGTATGTCTAGCCCTAGCCCCCCAAATGGAACAAATGGGCCAATTAGGTAAAGGTAGGGGAGTCACTGGGCAGGTGTGATGGGAAACAAAAAAAAAGAATAGCTGTTTCGAGACATTAAAATGGCCATAACTTTTATACATTTTAACAAATTTATCTTATAAAATAATTAAATATTTTGATAATGTGACTTTGGACTTTGTTTTGGTTAAACAACCACATGCAGCTTTCAAACTTTCTGTTGCTGCTATAGTGAAAGCTTAAAGAGGTATACCTTTTGGTGCCTTATTTTTTACATATGATACTTCACTGTTGCAGCTACATCATATTTCTTTGTTTTGCTTAGAAACCATCACGGTCCTACACTATGCTTCTGCAAGTTATTGAAAGTGTTACTCAGGGGGATACCACACATCTGTGATACTTCCACCCTTAATAATTGTTATAGCTGGTTGAAAGCTGTGTGTGTCACATCTAACTGATTTACATTTCCATTTCTCTTAAACCTTTGTGAAATTACTTGTGAGCTTGCTGCAGTTTCATATCAAAAATATAAGACAGAAAGAGAGATATTGCAAATCAGATACAGAATTATTGCAAATGTACATAATCAAAGATATTTTGATGAACTCTGAGCGCATATTTCATATTATAAGAGTAATATTCCTATAACTATGTCTGCTTCTGCCGGAGATTTTAAAACTTTCTAACTAGAGACCAAAAATTCAGAGTCAATTATTCCTAGCAATAGAGATATATCTGTTAAGGGTGGGGTTCTTTATGCAAAACTCTTTGTACAAATACATACATTATTAATTAATATGCCAAAACGGTTTAATAAGTAAGGGGCTCTTGGGGTGATCCTGCTATCTACACAGCTCTGTGGGTGCTGTAGAATACGTTCTTTGATCTCAATGACATTAGAAAAATAAAAGCTGCATACATTTCCTGTAAAGCCTAATAAATAATTTCATTTCCTACACCCTGCAGCATCAAGCTGAATCTTTCTCTTCCTGCCACCTCCTAGATGGTTTTATTTTGATCTGTCATGCCATTTAAGGGCAAGGCCTATGAAAATGCTAATGAATAAAATAATCAGGACATCTCTATATGCAAGTCAGTAGCTAGTTTGAAATCCAAAGTGTACCTTCTGGAGGTTTAAAATGAATGTCTGTAATCTCCTGGGCAATTATCGGCATGTATTACAAATGTCAGCTCTAGCAAAGTCACAGAATTATTCAGGGCATGCATCTATATGCCAGGAAAGTATTTTAAATATGTTCTCACTAAGGTAAAGTGCTTATAGTTTTGTTTAGGATACAGAGTTCTACGAACTGTCTTTCCTAGCTAAATAAACAATGTACATGTCAGAACCAATTGACAAGCCTCAGAACTCTGCCATTTATATATTGCTTCCTTTATTTCTTAATTCACCTGTTTACCAGGTAAAAATATTAAATAGAAGGAAACCCCAATGGAGCACTACAACACTAAATCACAAAGATAGTTTATTCAGGTAATAATTCAACCTAAATAAACTATCTTTGTGATTTAGTGCTGTAGTGCTCCGTTGGGGTTTCCTTCTATTTAATATTTTGGTTTGGTTTTGCTTCGTTTAATTTTCTGTTTACCAGGTAGGTAAATTTGTCTAGTCTGGACTGATCTCAGCCATAGTTATCCCTATAGGTAAGATTATTGCAATTTAATTTATACACCATATACATTAACAGTCAATTGTACACAATGTAAAAGTCTGGCAGTTAGTGCCAAGTAGTAAAGTTGTGAGCTGTTAATGAACTGCTTCCTGTAATCAGGGTACAGAGTGATTCCCTCCACTTTCATTTGCCGACTATGTGACTCTGACAGTGACAGTAGTCACTTTACAAAACAATGCTCACATGTCACTATTGGAAAAGGATAATTTGCCAGTGGGCTTACCTGGTCAACAATTAGGTAAAATAAAAAATAAATGTAAGACATATGAAGCAGAGCAAGTGAAGTAAATGAATTATGTGTCACTATTACCTTTTGATGTGACCTAAGCTGAGAAGTTTGCACTTGTGATAAATACTTTTGTAAAAGGTTCAGTAGACTATAACTACTTGTAATGATAAAGTTATAGTGCCAATACTTTTACAAGAAAAACAAGAAATTACATCCATAACGTATGCAGTTACAGCACTTGTGATCTACTATGTAGTTCACCTTTATATTCAGGTGGTAAGTAAAGCAATTACCCTGGCTCCACGCATTTATTTTTACTATACCGTGATGCTATGTTATTAAGAGCAGATACATAACAAGGTCCTTGTCTTATATTTCCCAAAGCAAAACAAAACAGTACTGACTGACTTTTGACGCAATTTATTTGATTTTTAAATCCTGAAAATCTTTGGTATTTTATAAGGTGATAAAAAAGTTAGGTACTTACTCTAACAACAGAGCTGGATGATTTTCTTCAGGACTAGGGTAAATTTTCAGTTTCAATACGACTGCCCCACAGACTTTCACAGGTTTTAGCCCCTCCCCTCCTACTATAATGACCCACATTTCTAAAAGCAGCTCAAGAACCCCCAAGTGAATATTACAACATAAAAAACAGTAACACTTTAAAAAAATTTCACCACACTCCTTTCTTACCAACTATGGAAGGGAGAATGGTGGTTGGGTACACTGAAAAGGGTGGATGAGGATCGCATAGATCTATCATTATGATAAGAAAATAACTTTTGTATCTCAGATGTTCTCATTCATTTTGTTCAACAGGTAGGACAGCGTCCCTAGCATAACATCTTGGGTGGCTTTCACCAAGTCCATTACAAATGCTGTCTCCAAAGGAAGGCTGTAGTCCCAACTCAACAACCAGTTTATAGCACTTGGCAAATGTATACAAGTAGGACCAGGTATTAGCTGTCCATAGGTCATCCACAAAACTTCCGCAAATAAGGCTTTAGATTTGGCACATAATATGTTCAAACGAGTATTAGGCAGTTTCAGTCACTCTTCCCCATAGTTTTGATAAACAATGTGTCAACCACTTCACCAGAATTTTTCTGCCTAGTTAATCATCAGAAAAGGAAACAGAAAGCTGTGAAACTTTCCTTAAGTCCTTAATTATGTGCAAAATAAAACCTTAGCTGCCCGTTAACATCTAAGAAATATAGCACATACTCTCCTTTGTTGCCTAAACTTGAGATACACTATGGGAAGATTTATGGACAGGTTAAGGTTTATTTCTGTCTCTGCTGTCAACTGATCAAGGCAGAGAACCTGTAGCTGTAAATTTCTCCTTGCAGAAGTAATAACTACAAAAATACTGTTTTCAGTAAAACACACCTTAACTGCACACATGATGCTGGTTCAGGAAGGAGGAGCATTCATTTGTTTAGCATGAAATACAAGCTGTAAGGAGAAACTGTATCTCTGTGGGATGGTCTGATTAGAAAAACTCCATTCAGGGATGCTTTACAAACCTTTAAGGAGGACTCTATGGATAATCAAAATGGTTACTAGAGGAACCTTGATAGAAAAGGAACTAAGACTGGAGTAGAAAATACTTGTCAATAAGGGATCCATTTTTTTATAGCACATTTGATATGTATATCTTGTGTATTTCATAAGATCATAGGATCATATTAGATTACTAGGTTATCAACCCAGAGGTCATTTTAAGCCTAGGCATTTCATCCCAATGTAATACTATAGAAATGCTAGTCAGTACCCAAGATTGCATTTAGTGATGACTGCTCATGTCCAGTAGGGTTGTGGGCTCTATCGCCAGTAAGAATTTAGGGTGACCATTCACTCGTCCGGGTGTCTTTTGAACAGTGTCACTGAGGTGCTCTGTTTCACATGAATTGGTTGCCTGTTCCAAAGATGCAGCAGTCACTGAGAGATAAATCTGTCCCTCCAGCAAGTCCTATTCAAATTGCTGGCCATATTTACGTCCCTGGAACAGGTAGCTCAAGCTCCATTTGATTTATGGTTGTGCAGCAAATTCATTAGGTTTGGGATGGAGATTGCTCTGTAAGCCAGGCATAATTCTCCCCTAAAACGTCTATACAATACTGAGTATAGAGACAGGGAAATTAGTCAGTCTGTGTAAGGCAAGTACTGGATTCTCTTGACCTTCTTAGTTATAAACCTCTGTGGTCTCTCCAATTGCTGCAGGTGTTTTGTATGGTACATGCTGAAAGGGGCATTATAATCAATCATGGGCTGATTACTGATGAGTATAGAAGGGTTATAACCTCCTTTGCTCTACAGGTGCTGTCTTTACTAGTCAAGTGTGCTACATAGAAAGCTTTCCTTACTGCAGTAGACACATGGTGGTCAAAGTTAAGGTCGCAGTCAACTTGTGATCTCAGGTCCCCTACCACTTCATAGGTACTTAGGGTATTGTTGTTGATTTGATAGTGTGAAGGGACATTGTTTGTGCCAAAGGGAATGATGATGCATTTATTTGCATTCAGTTTAAGTCTGTGACTAACAGAACAGTCATTGGTCTGCGAGAGACCCACATGGAGTATACTGACATCATTTGGGGATTCAGTGATTGCACCTAGTTTGTAGTCATCTGCAAACTTGGTCAGCTCAACCCCTTAATTTTGACTTGAACTTCTGATAAATATATACTAAACCGTAGGGGGTCCAGCTCTGACCCCTGTGGCACCTCACTGGTAACAGGTCTGTTGGTTGATGTGGATAGTGCATGAATGGTTTGTGAGGCAGTTGGCATCCCATCTTACAATGAAGGGGTTTACATTCAGTTTGCTAAGTTTATTGGTAATGCCTGTATGTGGTATTGTGTTGAAAGCCTTTGCCAGGTCAAGGTATGCTGTGTGTACAGATTTGTCCTCATCAATGGCCTTGGTCACATTTTCAAAGAAATCTACCAGATTTAATAGGAAAGATCTGCCCTTCACAAATCAAAATTGGGTAGGATACAGGGTTTGGAGGTCACCTATATCTTTATTTATGAGGTCCATAATGATACATTCCATGGCCTTACAGAGGAGGCTGCTCAGGCTTATGGGCTGTAATTCCTTAGGTCTGTTGTTAGGCCACCTTTGTGGAGGGGAATAACTGTTGCTGTTTTCTATTCCACAGGAACCAATCCTGTGATTAGGCTATGATTGAAAAGGGTACTTAGTGGTGATGCTAGTACATGTTTTAGCCTGTTTAGAAGACATCCTGGAATGCCATCTGGTCCCATACAGGCTGTGTTTTTTGCCTTGAACAAGGCTTTGAGAACTTGCTCTTCAGATAAGTAGAGTCGGGGGAATGTATGGGGCAAGGTTTCTTGTAAGTTAGGAGGTGATAAGGGAGTGAATTTTTTACCAAACCTATCCACTAGTGAGTTTGCTATCTCTGTGCGGTCAGTGTGTGTGATATTGTTGGCCACTAGTTCTGCACAAGCTTGGGTCCTACCCTTTAGGTTACATAAGTAAAAGGTCTTATGATTATCCTTGACAGTACTTGATAAGTTTCTCTCAAAGGAGACATTGGAGGATTTGACAAGTTGACTTATTTGTCTGTTGAGACTGAGGAGGGTGCTTTTCCATTGCTGGGGCCTTGCCTTTGTTTTCTTGGACAGCAACGTTTTGCATTTATTGTAAAGTTTGTTGATGGTGCATGTCCACCATGGCCGCTTGTTTTTATTTGGGGCTCTTGCTTTGATGCTTTCTGGTATAGTCAAGTTTATACACTTTTGCATGTGGTTGTACAGGGCTTTAGTGTAAGCTTCAGCATAGTTCCCTCTTCCAGCTTGGGGTGGAGCTTGGAATGCAGTTATACCTTCACCTAACAGGGTATAGTTTGCCTTGGTGAAATTCTTTTGTCTGATTTCACACTTTGTGAGTTCTGGTGTTAGTGCCAGCTCAAAGGTGACTGAGTTGTGGTCAGTTTTAAGTAATGAGGGTCCGACAGTTGTGGCAGTGCATCTGTTTGACACGATGGTGAGGACCAGATCCAGAATGTTTGTTCTGGGGGTATGGACAATTTGTTCAAGAGCACATTTGCACTAGCAAGTTGGGGCTAGCGTACGTTTCCCAGTTGATGGTGGGATAATTGAAATCATCCGTAACCAGTGTTTTCAGTAAAATTTGGATTGTCTCCAGTTTGGTCAAGTAGGCTTCGTGTGCTTTGTGACTTCTGGAATGGGATCTACTGTATAAGTTGCTATGAGTTGAATGGGGGTCTTACACACTGTAACCTCGACCTGGAGTAACACCATGGAGTTGTCCAGTCTAACCAGACAGGAGGTGAATCTATCTAATATAGATTGAAATACCACCTCCTTTGGTTTTCACACGTTCATTTTGTGGTCTAAAGGTGTGGAAGGCATTGTAGCCTTGCAAGGATGGGGTACTCGCTGATCCCTTGAACCAGATTTTATGACTGCACAGACATCTACATCTTCTAGTGACAGAAGTACTTCCAGGGAGTGCAGTTTTGGGATTAAGCTCCTAGCATTTAGGAGCATGACCCTTATTTTGTTCTGATTGGTTAATTTCATGTCAGTAATGTTGTTTTCGAGACCTTGCCTTAAAAAGGCACTATGGGGGAGGCAAGTGCTTTTGCTAGCAGCCGAAAGCCTAAAGGTGCCAGGTGCAAACCGTCTCTGGCAAAGCAGTGAACTTTGCCAACCACAGCTTCCCAGGCTGACACGAAGTGCAGCCTCTTTGAGTGACACCAAAAACTAAGCCAATTATTAAAATCAATAATTTTTTGTTTGTACTGCAGCATCATTTTAAGTGAGGATAGTATGCTGCTCAATGCTAGGGACATACTTTCCTGGAACACATACTCAGAGAGTTCAACCATGTCTCTCTTCATATGTCTCATGTTATTCACACCAACATGAACTACGACAGAGTCAGAACATAACAATACTTGTTGCTGAGAGACCTGAGTGTATGCGTAATCTGATGAATCCTGGCACCGGACAAGCAGCTGACTGTGACTTTCTCCTTGTCCAACCTGGTGAGTGGGACATTCATGTGTCTCACTACTGAGTCTCCAAAGACAAGAACATTTGGTTTTTGAGTGTTATGCCTTACTGGCTTGGTGGGTTTGACACTGGTATTGCTATGTGTCATGGGTGCTGTGGGGAAAGTGTTAGTTGTAGCAGTCTTGTATTTTGAAGGTCTCTGGTGTTTCAGTAAGTTTTTCGAGAGAACCTCCAAGTATGTGGATTTACATGCTTGACACATACTATGTGTATGAGCAGTAGTATGTATATGAGTAGTGGTATGTGTATGAGCAGTGGTAGTATGAGCATATGTAGTGGTGGGTGAGTTGACAACCTTCTCCATGTTACTGCTGTGAGTGAGAGAGCATGGATTCTATATTCTTGGTATAAATACATCTCTCGCACTCTGTACTAGAGTGTGTTATTAGTAAAGGGTTGTCTGTGCAGATGAGTCAATTGCTACACTGCCTCAAGAGACCCAAGTCAACAAGGCTGGCAGGAGAAACAAGGGTAGTCCTACTGTCCATAATGCTAGGTTGAAGACTGTTGTCTCTATGGGTGGCTTTTCAGAATCAATCAAGAATGAACAAATTGGATGTATATTTTTGTATCCTTCTCTTTTACATCTTTGGCTGGAGATTATAATCTGGACAATCAAAGGAGTGAACCCATGTTCCTGGCCATCACTGTAACTGCAGAAGCCATGTAGTTATATTCAGAGTCTGCAGAGCCTGGTGAGACTTGTCAGATGGGTGAGTAACTGCCTGAGCAATTTCAGATTTTCCAGGAGACAGGACCAGGGCAGAGGGGTGAAACCAGCTATGGTCAAAAAGTATGCTATGAGAATCACCCTGGACCTGACACTTTTTGCTTTCTGGATGAATATGGGAATTAGGAAAGATGCGGATGGCAGCCTCTCTAGCTTATTACCTCAGTGTGGGCTACAAGGAAAATAGCTGCTGCCTTTGGTGTTCGTTTGAGAAGCAAAAAGGGCACAGCAAGTCTTCCACTACAGACGGAAAATCTTCTGAGCTACTGTCCAGCTTAGGGATGACTTTTACAGCATTATTACACACTGTCTTAGCTTGTCCACTAGGGAAATGGCTTGGCCAGGATTTGCATAACTAGTACAATACCCTTGGTTAATATGTCCCTATCCCAAACCTTCTTGATTTCCCAACATAGGGAATAAGATTGGGATCCTCCATGCTTGTTGATGTAACATACTATGAACATAATGTCCATGTGGATGGCTATCACATTCTGTGGGATAAAGTCCTGAAAGACAAGCAATGTCAGTAGGACCATTCTCATCTCCAGCACACTGAAATATACGTTGGCTTCTAAGGAAGACCAGACATGTTAGATCATTCTGCCTTGACAATGCCATCCACACCTCTGGGCTGAGGCATTCACTGTGACTGAGGAACGGAGCTGAAACAGATTGTCCAGAAACAAACTGGGAACATGCAGCCATCATTTTAAATTATCCTTGCAATTGCTTGATATCCTGATCTGAGACAGCAATGCTTCTGAGACCTGAGAGCACTGACTGAGGATTATACACTGAAATACTCATCGTTAGTCTGGTATAGCATACCATGCAAACAGAGGCTTGAGGAAAGCCTAATATTAAAGGCAATGAAGAATTGATACAGAGAAAGATGAAGTTGAATGCCTTCTGAAACATGAGAGCTTGGTTATAGGTTAATCTTGCCTGTAAGGAAAGGTATCTAAGTTGTGCACAATGAACAGAATATTTTGTAGTGGCTGCAGCTGCAACTTTACCAGGTTGAACATAAGGCCCAAGGACTGGATTGTACGAAAGAAAAATTCCCTCATCTGAACAGGGTTTTCTGCTGTTACTGCTACAAGGAGCCAGACATCCAGATAAATAAATAATCTGTATCCCTGCAGCCTGGGAAGGGCTGCTGCTACTACTGCAATGGATTTGGTAAACAAACAGAGGTTATGTTGAGACCAAATGTCAAGACACAAAACTAAAGGTGGTTGGCCCCCATTGAGAAATGCAGGAACTCCTTGTAAATCTTGACATGTGGGGATGCACCCTAAAGGTCCAGAGAGTACATCCAATGTCCATCTGCCAGGCACCAGAGCACTGTTTCACTGAAACCATCCGGAAAGGGTTCTTGTATATGAACTAGCTCAGGCCATTTAGATACAAAATAGATCTGAGGTCCTTTGTTTTCTTTGTGATCAAAACAATCACTGAGTAGAATGCAGACCCCCTCTGGTCTGGTAGGAACTCCTGAAATGTTTCCTTTATGATTAGGTTGTTTACCTTTCTCTTTGCAGCTGTCTTTTAATAAAGGTAGGGATCAAGGAAAACAAGAGAAGGTGAATACAGTGGTGTGTATGAGGGTTTGATATAGCCTCTGTTTATCTCATATTTTCAAACAAAAGAGTAAAAAGGTCACACAGACAAACCAATTAGTAAAAGCTACAAAAAAAAACATAGCCAAGCTAGAGGTTTTACTGTGTGATACCTTAAACCGCTTGTAGTAGAGACCCATGGATATATGCAAATGACCCCTTAAGGAAATCAAGTGTTTCAGCTATATGGCTTCTGCATATCCATGGCTTTTTACTTTTTCTTTTTAAGTCTCTGTAGACGCATTCAGGCCATTAAAGCTAAACCATTTTTTACTCTTTGATTTGGATGTTAGTTGAGATATTTTGCAGACACCTTAATAGTTATGGATATCAATTGGATAAAAAAACCTGTGTTTTCTAAAGTATTGCTAAACAGTCTACTTATGCTGTGCTGATGAGGTCATAAAAAGGCCAAAACATGCATGTCCACAACTAGTGGGGTTTGGATTTAAAAATTGACAAAGATACACACGGAATGGTGAAAGATGCCCCCATACTAGTAAAGTCAAGATCTTAGCTGTTGTCCCCCTTGTGGGTACTCTAATTCTTCCAGACCATTTATATTTACAAAGTCCAAGAATCTCTGTGCTTGTTCACTAGTGGTGGTGTAGGTTTCCCAGTCTCTAGCTGGATAGTTTAGGTCACTTAGGCAAATAGTACTGGGTTTAATATTGAAAGATTTTAGTTTTTGTAGATAGGCATTGTGTCTTTCTTGGATCATAGATGGAGTTTTATAGCTAGTGAATATACAGTAAGGAAACTTTCTGATGGCTATTTGTACATGAAGAAGCTCTAGTGCATCATGTTGCTTTGGCAGCCTTGATGTGAGTCTTGTCTGGATGAAGACTGAGATACCACAACCTTATTTCTACTTCTCTACAGTAGCTGGTCTAAATGGGAGGAAGGTGTTATAGTCCTGCATGGCCAGAGTGCTCTCTGCCATTTTAAACTATGTTTCAGTCCTGATACAGATGTTAACTTCCTCCAGAGTGAAATGGGCTTGAAGTAGAGCTTTTTGTTTAGGCACCTAACATTGATCAGTAACACCATCATATTTTCTTTGCTTGGTTTGTTATGTTGATAGATTTATCAGGTTAGCAATGCCTAAAAAGGCACTATGGGGTGGACAGTGTCTTTGCCAGTAACTGAAACCCTACACGGGACAGATATATGTCATCCTTGGTGAAGCAGCATAGTCTGCCAATCATATCTTCTTTGGCTGATAAATATTGGACCCCCTTTGAATGACACCATAAAAAATCTAGTTACTGAAGTCATTTTTATTTTGCTCATATTGTGATCATCCTTGGAAAAGGATGAATGTTGCTCAATGCTAGGCTCATAACTGCCTGGGGCACATAGCCTGACAGCTCCATTATGTCTTTCTCCATATAGTCCATGGAGGTACATCTCAAGACATTGGCACTCACATGAGCTGTGACAGAATCATATTGGCACTTTTTGATCAAAAATCTGAGTGCATGTTTGATCTCAAAACTTCTGTCAGTAAAGAAGCGACTAACAATCATGCTTTCCTTTCTCAGCCTGGTAAGAGGTACATCTTTTTGTCTTACAACCAGCTATAACAAGAATGTTTGGTTGTGCCAATGTCTTCCCTACAGGCTCAGCATCTGTAACTTTGGGACTCATTGTGCTTTATGAGGAGGTAAACTTAACTTACCGACTGTGCTTTGTGCCTGTATTGCGTTATGGAGGTCTTTGAGGTTTTGGTAAATTAATCTATAAAACCTCAGCATATGATGGATTATATGTCTTGTGATGGCCTTGGTGAGGTGTGATCTGTGGTGTATTGTTGACAATTCTGGTGTCTAAGTTCACACACTGTGTTATGCTGTTTGAGTAATAGATGATCATCAGACAGCATGAGACAATCCTTACACTGTCTCAAGATAGCCATGTCAATCAGTCTGGTTACAGAAGTTGTGGGAAAGTGCTGGTCCATGATTTCAACTGAAATGACTCTTGGAGCATGGGTGACTATAACTGGTTACAGTTCAGTTTGTTTTAGATAATGTTTGGCTAGACTTGCTACTGAATAAAGTACTATAAAAAACAAGTAGGCTTTTTCCTTTGGTGTACCCTTATCCCATTCCCTTCACACTCATACAGCTTATGATGAATCCATTGTGGTTTGTATGTACATGCTACTGCATACACAACATTTCCTGAAAATTATAAGGCTATACTTTTCTCCATATTATTTATGTATTTATTTATTTATTTATTATCTGGCCAAGCAAGAATACCCCCATTATCACTGGAAGCCATATCAGCACATTAAACAATTAAATATACCTGCCCTGTTATGGGTAAGCCAGCATTTAAAATGTTCACTGCCTTTTGTCAGTGTCAGGGTCTCCTTTCTGAAACTGGAATTGCTGGGTCACAGTCAGGGCTTCGTTTATACCTTCTTTCTCTTTTCTTGTTCCTTTAATCTTGTCCTCACTTCTTTTGAATACAAAGCTGGCAGATAACCTGATCTAGTACATCCACCTATACCACCATGGAGACACAGCCACCTGGAAATGTAGGCCCCATCCTGTGTGAACAGTAGTCTGTCTTCATGCATTTAAACCCTGCAGAGCTTTGATACTCTCTTAGTCATTTTTGTCTGGTCATTTATGAATTCCATGCAAAATCAGTTTTTTTATTGTGACTGGCATCAAAACTGAATGTTGTTGCATTAATATGACTGCCTCTGTAAATACTCAGTAGGTTTCTGGGTTGATACTGTATTCACCAGTATTCTCAGAGTCCTGGTTTTCATATCTAAGTAAAGCACTGTATATGTTTTTTACAGTCCTGTATTTTTTCGATACATGCATCACATTTTCCACATTGGGTTACCGGATTATGTAATGTTGTTTTTGTGAGTGATGCAGTTCTGGGTAAAAAACTTTTGTTTTGAATCTCTACTGTTACCTGTTTAATGAACATAAACAGCTAACTGCTTAATAAACATAAATAACATTTTAAAGAAAAAGGGATATACTTGACATGGATATCCTTAAAATGAATATGCATCGTTTCTAAATTTCAAAGCACCTGCCACCTTTTCAGCCACATTTTGCCTCAGCTGTAGTTAACATCAGCTAGGACAAAGTGACACCACAAAAGCAGTGATTATCTTTAGTGGCACATATAGGAGTAGAAAAGAGTATGGAAGTGGACTTTGACAAACGTCACATCACTGTGAGCAGTAGAACAAGGGACCAGAGTGAAATTCTGGTACTGCGAGTAGAATAAAATAGGTAATATCTCATTCTTTCTAAAAATAACTCAATTCTTCAGTCAGTAGAAATGTAGGGCTCATATTCTGCCACTGACTTTGGTCACTCTGATCAGTGCCACCTTTGTCTTGCTCTAAATTATGATGTTCATGTCAACGTCCTAGTCAGTTAACCATCTTGTTTTCTGTGGTTTGTAATTCAATCAGTCAGAAAACTATCATTCTGAAGTTTATTCAGGGTTGCTTTAAAAGATGTGGAATTCTCAAAGTCCTGTCAATGACACAGCTCTTCAATAATATCATTCAGTCATTCATACATCACCCTGTCTATTGTTTCTGGAAAAGAATTATAATGTGCGTTTCAGTCCAGGTGCAGTAAAAGAAGGATTTGAATGAAAATAATCTTCTTCTTCTTCTTCTTCTTCTTTCAGCTTTTCCTAGTTAGGGGTCGCCACAACAGATCATCAGTCTGCTCATGATTGGCAGTAGAGTTTTACAGTGTCGAGTTGCCAGCCTGGCACCCAACCTTCCATGGAAGGCAAACACATGCATGCACTCACTCCTAAGGCCAATTTAGAGTGTCCAATCCACCTACAGCATGTCTTTGGGATGTGGGAGGAAACTGGAACACCCAGAGGAAACCCACGCAACCACAGGGAGGACATGGAGACTCCACACAGAAGGCACCCCAGCCGAGGATCAAACCGGAGAACCTCTTGCTGTGAGGTGGCAATGCCAACCGCTGTATTTGAATGAAAACAATACATACCTACAATTAACTGTCATTTAACCTCAAACAT